>NC_090816.1:45149329-45452359 GCF_000390325.3 Nicotiana tomentosiformis | reverse complement strand
CAGAAAAAGAAGGCAACGCTTTTCGTTACTTCTGGAACCCTCGCACTCACACACTTCTTTCCTCTAACATCGCAGTCTCCCTCTCAAAAACTCCCAATACGTTCAAGATCCGAGGAGCTTGCGGAAAACCCTAATTTTCATCACTTTCTCTTTTGTCATATCTCCATCTTACTTTCATCTTCAGGTACGTTTCCGTTAGCATCGCGTATATGAAACAAAGTTGAGATTTTGTGGCATTTATTTAACTCAACTATTACGTACAAGTGCATAACTTGTGATATTGAATGCTGCAGAATTGGTACTTTCGAGCGAATGAGGGCCTAGTTTGTAGAAGATTGTGAACAACTGTTACTTATGGATTTTAGCCTAGTTTTCTTTACCTACTGTTAGGACTTATGGATTGAATTCGTCATTCTTGAACAGAGAATTATTTCACAGTCTCTCATTGCATTTCTCTGCCTATTCTTTTAGCTGGTAGGTTAGGTGGTGGTGTGAGAACGAAATTTAAACAAAAACATTTAAGTTAATTTCCATAAGAAGTAAATCTTTTTATCAAATCATTGTTGCATGTCAATTATGGGTTGAAACAACCAGATAAAGACTAGGAATTTGCAAATTAAGAACTAACCAAGTAACGATTTGTTTGAGAATCACTGTAGAAAAGATGAAGATCTAAACTTTGTCTTCACATATAATATTATGTAGTTCATTTTTCCTTCTCAAATTCAATGGTGCAGTTCTAAATGTGCAACTGGGGCGAAATAGGTGTTTTAACATTCTCTAAGTCAAAGCATAGTGAAATGAACCAATGAATACCTGCTCATTTGTAATAAGTTCAGTCAACTTGTCTTGAGTTATGGTGATATCAATTATTTGATAATGTTTAATTTTATCCATGATTCTTTGTTGCTGATGTGCTGTGAATGCTTTCCAGTCATGGCGGGTGCAGCTCCAGAAGGATCACAGTTTGATGCTCGGCAATTTGACTCAAAAATGAATGAGTTGTAAGTAGCAGGAGCCAATTATTTTGTTGCTCTCTAATTATGCATCTATAGAAGACTGCACTTGCTTCTTCCTCATTTTTTTTTTGTTTTTTTCTGTATTTATTACTCGAATGAGTTCTGATGCATGCATTTTACTTATATATGCCACGCTATACTTTATAGCATGGATCCAAAAAACTGACTTTTCTTGGATTTTCATTGTAGGCTTTCAGCTGATGGGCAAGATTTCTTTACTTCATATGATGAGGTTTATGATAGTTTTGATGCCATGGGTTTGCAGGAGAACCTTCTGAGGGGCATTTATGCATACGGTTGGTTGAAACATTTTTCCACTTTTCTTCTGCTTGACTAATGCATGCATTATAAAGAAGAAGGGGTGGTGGACTGTTAATATTCTAGGTACAACTGAGTACTTCTGTCCCCTGTTGTTTTGTGACATTTCAGTTTGTGGTTCTGGATCAATGTGAATGTTGTCCTTTTGCTTAACCAATCAAGAAAAGGAAAAAAAATATGAAGAAAGAAACAATGGAATTGCTGCACATACGAGCTCTCCCGCTGATATTGTTATAGTCGGATATTCTCTTTGTTCTGGGCATTGTTCTATCCATTAATCAGGTTACAATGTACTTAATATTGGACTATTTCCATGTAGGTTTTGAGAAACCCTCAGCAATCCAGCAAAGAGGAATTGTACCCTTTTGCAAAGGTCTTGATGTAATTCAACAGGCGCAATCTGGAACTGGGAAAACTGCTACTTTTTGTTCTGGAATTCTGCAGCAACTTGCCTATGAACTGCTGGAATGTCAAGCTTTAGTCTTGGCGCCTACTCGTGAGCTTGCACAACAAATTGAAAAGGTCATGAGGGCACTTGGTGACTACCTTGGTGTGAAGGTACATGCATGTGTGGGAGGGACCAGCGTACGAGAGGACCAACGCATCCTTTCAAGTGGTGTTCATGTTGTTGTGGGAACGCCTGGACGTGTATTTGACATGCTGAGAAGACAGTCACTTCGCCCTGATCATATAAAGATATTTGTATTAGACGAGGCCGATGAAATGCTTTCCAGAGGTTTCAAGGATCAGGTCAACTATTTTAGATTGAAAACTGCCCCTCTGACCAATATGCTTTTTCTCTCCCCCATACATGTGTGCATGTTTCTTTGTACATCCGTACCCTCTTGACATATCTGTAGTGTGAAAGGTTCTCCAACCAGTAAGCTTTTCTGAGATTTTTGTTATTATAATCTGGTGCAATGAATATTTTCTTTTGTTAGTTTTCCATCGTACATGAAAATTGTGACTTGCGAGAAATGGTCCAATTGCTTGGTGCCAGGAGAGGGAGGGAGGCTCAGTTAATGGGAAAGATGGTTGTAGTGCGCAGTGCTGTTAGAGTACTCAATAAGCTCAAAATTTTAGTGGAAAGGGACACGAACAAAATCTCTGTTTTCTCTGTATTGTTATCCTTTCTTTCATATCAAGTATGTTGAACTAAATCCATGTCTTCATTCGCCTAACTATGTGATGTGATAATTTCGTTTTAGCTTTACACTGTTGTCCAAGTTGTTTGGGGCCGAGACATAGTTGTTGCGCCGTTGTAATTGGGTGTGATTTTCTTTTTATCCTTCCCTTTTCCTATGGTGTCTTGAAGGTCTTTCAACATTACTACTCCCTCTGTTTCAAAAGATTGACACTATTTCCTTATTAGTCTGTTTTAAAAAAAAAGGCACCTTTCAATATTTCCTTAATAAGAAGCATTTATAGCCACACAAATGCTATGGTAGGTTTCAGACCACAAGTTTCAAAAGTTTTATTGCCACACAAATGTTATGGCTTATTTAAGACCACATATCTCAAAAGTCTTCCCTTCTTTATTAAAGTTTGTGCCAAGTCAAACTAAGATAATCTTTATTGAAACGGAGGGAGTATGAATTAAATTAGAACCCCCCCGACACACACACTTGCATGTGTTTGTACATCCACTGTTGTCGACATGACTTATTTGCCCCAAGATTTATGCTCGTTCAACTCTTTTTGCCTCCAGATCTATGATATTTTCCAGCTTCTGCCTCCTAAGATTCAGGTTGGTGTATTCTCTGCTACTATGCCTCCTGAGGCACTTGAAATCACAAGAAAGTTCATGAACAAACCTGTAAGGATTCTTGTGAAGCGTGATGAGCTGACCTTAGAAGGTATCAAACAGTTTTACGTCAATGTGGATAAGGAAGAATGGAAGCTCGAAACCCTGTGCGACCTGTATGAAACATTAGCCATTACACAGAGTGTGATCTTTGTGAATACCCGTCGCAAAGTTGATTGGTTGACAGATAAGATGCGAAGCAGAGACCATACAGTGTCAGCTACCCATGGTGATATGGACCAGAACACTAGAGATATTATAATGCGTGAATTCCGTTCCGGGTCCTCCCGTGTTCTCATCACTACTGATCTTTTGGCCCGAGGAATTGATGTCCAACAAGTCTCCCTAGTTATAAACTTTGATCTTCCCACGCAGCCTGAGAATTATCTTCATCGTATTGGACGTAGTGGACGGTTTGGTAGGAAGGGTGTGGCCATCAACTTCGTTACAAAGGATGATGAGAGGATGCTGTCTGATATTCAGAGGTTTTACAACGTTGTTATTGAGGAGCTGCCAGCGAATGTTGCTGATCTCCTGTAAAAGCTTTTTCCTTGCTTCAGTGGCAAAAATATAGAAGCTGGTACTGTTTGGGCGGGGTTCTCTCTCCACACATATACCTCTTTTCTCCCTCCGCCCTCTCCTTTCATTTTCATATTTTCGTTGTGTAATGAATGTCTAATTTAATGGTCCTAGTGTCTGAGATTATGAACTTGTGAGTAATTTACACTAGCGTTGTTTAATCAATCACTATATTATACATTGGTGTAGCTGCTGCTAGTTTTTGACATCAAAGGGTTGTATCTGAAGTACAATGTCAAAGTATGAAATCATTCACGTTGTACTTGCAAAGAGATGCTTCAATTGGGACGGCAGATTTGAAATTGGGAGACAATTTCTCTACTACAAACAATTTTAATGTACTTTGCTAATGCAGTTCCCGAATTGATTCCAAGTCTTTATATTCATGATTAGAAATCATTTGTCTAAAATTTGGAAATTATGAATACTAGGTAGTGTTGGCAAAATGGATAAAAATAATAATTAGTCATCCATATTATCCATTAAAATATTAGTTGGATAATGAACTTTTTAAAAATGGGTCAAATATGGATAAAAATCATATTATCCACTTAGAAAATGGATAGCCAATAGATAACTAATGAGTTTAATTTTTACATTTGTAAAGACTCAAATTGGGGGTTACTCAAGTTTGGGAGACTAGAAATTTTCTCAAAAGTGAGCATATTCAAGAAGCCATGATAATATGGATATTCATATTATCCACAGGTCAACCCATTTTCTATCCGTATTAAATATAGATCGGGTTGGATAATTTATTCGTTTTGCATTACCTGTTTTCGACCGCCCATATCCGATCCGACCCTCCCCGCCCGTTTGCCACTCCTCATACTAGGTGTAGATATAAATTGAGTTAGAGATGCAATGAATATTAAGTCTTTTCATTTGACTAAGCCTTGCATAGAATTATCCGACATTTATACTAGTTAAAAATTGTTATGAAATATAACTCAAATTAACAATATAGAACAAGAAAAAACAAGCTAAGAGATATAGAGAGAAAGGGAGAAGAGATTTTTATTTCTTCTTTAATTGTGTGTATTTTTCTATCTTTTACAAGACCTTTATATAGACATGAAAAGTGAATAAAATATGTCATTGAACATAGAAAATATGTCATTGAATATGTCATTAAGCATTTGAGATGAATATCATGGAGGAAGAGTAGACATCCACCATAATTTGATATTTCTTATAACACTCCCCGTTGGATATCCATAGATAATGTGCATCGTTAAAACCTTATTAGAGAAAAAAAATCCTAGTGAAGGAAAAAGAGTACACATGTTTAGAAATACGCTTTTTGGTTGCCTCATTAAAAACCTTGCAAGAAAAACCCAGTGGGACAAAACCTTGTAAGGGAAAAAGGGTACACCGCGTATTAACTCCCCCTGATGAGAGCATCAATTCACATCCTTGAGCCTTCACATCCCAATCTTGTACACTAGTTTCTTGAAGGTTGACGTCGGTAGAGATTTGGTGAACAAATCAGCCATATTTTCACTTGAACGGATATGTTGCACATTGATATCACCATTCTTTTGAAGATCATGTGTGAAAAATAATTTTGGTGAAATGTGCTTTGTTCTATCTCCTTTTATGAATTCTCCCTTCAATTGAGCTATGCATGCTGCATTGTCTTCATACAAAATTGTGGGTAGTTTGTCACGCTTCAAACCACATTTGTATCGAATAAGGTGTATTACAGACCTCAACCATACACATTCTCGACTTGCTTCATGAATAACAATTATCTCAGCATGATTAGATGAAGATTGATTGCTTAGTCGATCGCCAAGATATTGCAGTGCCTCCATATGTAAACATATAGCCTGTTTGAGATCGAGCCTTGTGTGATCAGATAAATACCCAGCATCGGCATAACCAACAAGATCGGGACTGTAATCATTGCCATAAAATAAGCCCATATCGGTAGTCCCTTTTAGATACCGCAATATATATTTGATTCCATTCCAATGTCTCCTTGTAGGAGCAGAGTTATATCTTGCTAAGACATTAACTTAAAACGTTATGTCAGGCCTTGCGGTGTTATAAAGATACATTAGCACACCAATTGCACTAAGATATGGTACTTCAGGACCAAGAAGCTCTTCATTCTTTTCTTGAGGTCGGAACGGGTCCTTATTCACATCAAGTGATCGAACAACCATTAGAGTACTTAATGGATGTGCTCCATCCATGTAAAACCGTTTCAATAGCTTTTCTATGTAGGCAATTGATGAACAAAAATCCCGTTTGCCAAATGTTCAATTTGCAAACTGAGACATAATTTTGTCTTTCCGAGATCTTTCATCTCGAATTCCTTCTTTAAATAATCAATTTCCTTTTGGAGTTCTATAGGAGTTCCAATAAGGTTTATGTCATCAACATATACGGCAAGTACAACAAACTCCGATGTTGTTTTCTTTATAAAAGCACATGGACAAATGGAATCATTTATATAACCTTCCTTTAATAAATATACACTAAGGCGGTTATATCATATTCTTCCTGATTGTTTTAGATCATACAAAGATCTTTGCAATTTGATTGAAAACATTTTTCTTGACTTTGAATTATGTACGTCAGGCATTTTAAATCCCTCGGGAATTTTCATGTATATCTCATTATCAAGTGAGCCGTATAGGTAGGCTGTATCCACATCTATTAAATGCATGTCAAGCGTTTCATGGACAGCAATACTAATGAGATAACAGAACGTTATAGCATCCATAACAGGAAAATACATCTCTTCATAATCGACACCAGGCCTTTGTGAAAATCCTTGTGCAACAAGGCATGCCTTATATCTTTGTACCTCATTTTTCTCACTCATTTTACGTACAAAGACCCATTTATAGCCAACAGGTTTAACACCATTAGGTGTTTGGACTATAGACCTAAAAACTTCACGTTTCGCAAGTGAATCCAACTCAGATTGGATTGCTTCTTGCCATTTTGGCCAATCACATCTTTGTAAACATTCTCCAATAGATTGAGGTTCGAGATCCTCATTATCTTGCATAATGCTAGATGCAACATTGTATGCAAAGACATAATCTACCACTATATTCAATTGATTTAAATTTGTCTCAATATCGATTGGATTTATTGATAGTTCCTTATTTTTTTGAGTCTCAGGCTCATCGATATCCTCATGAATTTCAGGATTGGTTAAATCATGGGTTTCTTTATGAGACTCTTTCGTAGTGTCATCTTGATCATTTATTTTCCTTTTCCTAGGATTTCGATCCTTAGAACCCAATGGTCTGCCACGCTTTAGACATGTTTTTGACTCATTAGCTATGACACTAGAAGATTTTTCAACAGGGACATCAATACAGATTGGAACATTCTCTGCACGGATATGTGATTTCGTTATCCTTTTCAGATCCGTAAATGCATCTGGCATTTGATTTGCTATTTTTTGCAAATGGATAATCTTTTGTACCTCTTTTTTCACAAATAGAGGCACGTGGATCAAGATGAGATAATGATGGATTTTTTCACGAAATTTCCCATTTGATTTCGCCAATTTCTCCCCCTAATTTGGGGAAAAATGCCTCATCGAATTGACAATCTGCATATCGAGCAGTGAACAAATCTCCCATTAATATTTCGAAGTAGCAAATAATGGAGGGCGATTCAAACCCAACATATATTCCTAACCTTCTTTGGGGAACCATCTTGGTACGATATGGCGGTACTACAGGCACATATACAGCGCATCCAAAAATTCTTAGATGAGATATATTAGGTTCATGACCCAAAACTAATTGCAACGGGGAATATTTCTGATAATTTGTCGGCCTGAGACGAATTAGCATTGCTGCATACAAAATGGCATGACCCCAAACAGAAGTGGGTAATTTCGTTTTCATGAGTAACAGTCTTGCTATCAATTGCAGACGTTTAATCAAAGACTCTGCAAGGCCATTTTGAGTGTGAACATGAGCTACAATATGTTTCACTTTTATCCCAATTGATAAGCAATAATTATTAAATGCTTGGGATGAAAACTCAGCAGCATTATCAAGTCGAATAGACTTAATTGGATTATCGAGAAACTGTGCCCGTAATCGAATTATTTGTGCCATTAATTTTGCAAACGCCAGGTTGCGAGATGACAATAGGCACACATGAGACCATCTAGAAGATGCATCTATTAAGACCATAAAATATCTAAACGACCCACTAAGTGGATGAATAGGTCCACAAATATCCCCTTGTATACGTTCCAAAAACGCAGGGCACTCAATCCCAATCTTTGTTGGTGATGGTCTAATAATCAACTTGCCTTGATAACAAGAAGTGCAAGAAAACTCATTATTTAAAAGAATATTTAAATTCTTTAATGGATGCCCATTTGAGTTCTCTATAATTCGTCTCATCATAATTGATTCAGGATGTCCCAATCGATCATGCCAAAGTACAAAAGTATTGGAATTAGAAACCTTTTGGTTTACAATAGAATGTGCCTCAATTGCACTAATTCTTGTCCAATACATACCACAAGATAAAGATGGGAACTTCTCAATAACCCTTTTCTGGCCAGAGACATTCTTGGTAACGATGAGATATTCGAGATTATTCTCATCTATTGTCTCAATATGAAATCCATTTAGACTGATATCTTTAAAACTCAACAAGTTCCTCTTGGACTTGGAAGAGAACATTGCATTCTCTATGATAAGTATTGTTCCCTTAGGCAGAGTTATATTAGCTCTTCTAGAGCCTTCAATTAGATTACTACTACCAGAAATTGTAGTAACATCTGTCTTACACATACCTAAATGAGAGAAATATTTCTTCTCTTTGAATATTGTATGTGTTGTACATGAATCAATTAAGCAAATATTTTTACAATTGAACAGGTTTGCTTTGAAAGATATCCATATTTGCTTCCCATGGTTTGACATACAAAAGAAGTATATGAATAAATATTAGTATTTTTAGAGAAAAAGGAAAAGAAATAAAGTTAAACCAATAATTCAATATTGACCTTTTAATGCATTTTCTAGCAAATTCTAATTATTATACAAATAATTACGCAGAAAAAAATAATACAATTATAAGTACATTACACATATGACTAATACAACTACAACAAATTTATTTACATGTATAAGTTATTTGCATTTTCCTATACATTGTGTGAAAAATAATTGATCTGTGTAAGAAAAGAATATACTTAGTTGCTTCTCTTTTCTTTATTCATAATATTTCATCCATGTACATGAAAAAAATTAAGGATGAAGTAACAAAAGTTGTTCCAGGGTGTTTGTAAACCTCTTCTTAAAGAGAATTAAAGTAACGTAAAGAAAAATCAAAAGGCATTAAAAGATAAGTGAGACTAGAACACTAATTACTTAGATATTACTCATTGTTTGTGAAATTTATGAAATTTAGGAAATACATATATTTTTAAAAACTACATAAGAAGTATTATTAAGTGCAATAAAAATTACAAGATGTTTATTCATTAGATACTACAAATAGGAAAACATAAAAATCAAACTGCTCAATCATCTTTAACCATAGATCCATCACCGATCGAGTGGTTTATTTTTCTATGAGGGTGCTCAAAAATATCTGCCACATCCAAGTGGGTGATGTCAAATTCATTGTCATTGCCAAAATTAGCTTCAGGAGCTTTATTCTTTAGAGATGCTTGATAAAGCTCAACCAAATATTTTGGTATTTGACAAATATTTGCCCAATGCCCTTTTCCACCGCAACGATAACATTCAGTTTCTGAACCATTTGCCCTTGGCCCTTTCCACTTTTGGTGGTTATTTTTCTTTAGGGGGTGATTAACACCAGGAAACTTTTTTCCATGGCCACGACCACGACCACGACCACGAACAGGGTCACGACCTTTTCCACACTTAGAATAATGAGAATACACCTCATTCACTTCAGGCAATGGTGTAGACCCAGTGGGTCGATTTTCGTGATTTCTCATGAGCAAGTCATTGTTTCGTTCAGCCACAAGGAGAGGAGAAATCAACTCAGAATACTTCTTGAAACCTTTCTCTCGGTAATGCTGTTGCAAGACCATATTGGAGGCATGAAATGTTGTGAACGTTTTTTCAAGCATATCATAATCAGTGATAGTATCTCCATCGAGTTTCAATTTAGAAGTAATTCTGAACATCGCAGAATTATATTCAGAAACAAACTTAAAGTCTTGGAGCCTCAGATGAGCCCAATCATATCGTGCTTGTGGAAGAGTGACCAACTTTAAGTTGTCATATCTTTCCTTTAAGCCATTCCACAAAACAAGTGAATCTTTGACTGTGAGATATTCTATCTTCAACCCTTCATCAAGGTGATGGCGCAAGAAAATCAAGGCCTTAGCACAGTCTTGGGTAGATGCTTTATTTTTGTCTTAATGGCGTCTCCAAGACCCATTGCATCTAAATAGATTTCAGCATCCAACACCCATGTCATATAGTTCTTACCCGAAATTTCAAGGGCAACGAACTTTCTTTTCATAATATCAGTCATAATTAAAAGAGGAGAAAAGTTATACCTTAGTCTTCTCAAAGAGCTTCTTGAGACGGTAGAGTCTCGTGCTGATAACGTGTTATGAAATATAACTCAAATTAACAATATAGAACAAGAAAAAACAAACTAAGAGATATAGAAAGAAAGGGAGAAGAGATTCTTATTTCTTCTTCAATTGTGTGTATTTTCCTATCTATTACAAGGCCTTTATATAGGCATGAAAAGTGAAAAAAATATATCATTGAATATGTCATTAAACATAGAAAATATGTCATTAAGCATTTGAGATGAATATAACGGAGGAATAGTAGACATCCACCATAATTTGATATTTCTTATAACAAAAATAATATTATTGGGTGGATAGTCAAGCGCTCAAAAGTTGATCCAAATATTACCATTATTAAAAAGAAAAGAAATTCCTTAAGAACTACCAATTTCCGCATAGATCTATGTTTACTTTCCCAATGCAAATCAAATTTCGCACATTCAGGTTCATTTAGTTCAAGTTGATTTGTTAATGACATTTAGGAAAGGACCTATAAAGTTCTAAATAATTCGAGACCACCTTTCTCAATATATCTAACACGCTGAGAAAACTAACATCCAAAAGGGCAATCTGATAAGAGGGGTACTTCCCCTGTTTTACCAACTCTGGCCATATGAACGTCGAAACTTCGTCCGCACTCACCTTGGGGACGAAAACGAAGAGATGGGCGTAAACTTTGACTTTGTTACAAGATAAAATTGAAGGAAGATAAGATTTTGCACATGCTTGAAAACTAAAGCATTAACAGTACCCAGAATTTGTGAGAACTACTGAGTTTGCACTCTAAGTGACATTCGACCAAAACATTACTATGGACCATCTTATCTTAGTATTACAACGACTCAATATACAGTTTCACTAGTCCCCATCATCTGGATGAGGTTTAAATATTATGGAAGATGCCTGATTGCACAGGCACCAAAACAATATAAAGAGCCATGCACGGCAATGAGCTTGTATTGAAACCACCTGACTCCCTGCATTAGAGCACTCATTCAGATCTATTTATTTCTTATAGATCTTTGCTTGAACGAATCACACTCTAGATCCCTAAATTCCAACCCGAAATTCAAGAAAAATCAACTTTTAGGGCCTCAATTCTACCTGAGGTCTAGCACACTGAGTCAGAAATTTACAAGAATGTGATGAAAGGGTTTCCAATCATTAGTGACCCCTATCTTCCTCATCGAAATGTAAACTCTCAATTCCTTTGAGTGTGGTTTCATAGTTCTTTATACCAGAAGTATTCCTGCCAGATGAAGCATGTTTAGCGTCTGATGAGCCAACAAATGGGGAGCTTCTCTGTCCACTTGATATTTTGTGCATGGTTGCTGGACTTGCCTCAGGCGTTCGAGAACGTGTAGGATCAGAGTCATTTCCCATAGTGAAAGTCTCTCGGCTGCCAGAGACTAGACCTCGCCTCAATGATCCACTTGATCTTCCAAGGAAAGTGGAGCTTGACAACTGCAAAATTGGAATGATTCATTATAATCTGGGGGAAAAGATCACTTATGGCATAGACCACGTTTCCATTTCAACAATGTAGAAACCTAAGAAACACACATCTCTATTATTATTATTTTCCTGGGATTAAGGAAATACAGAAATAGTATTCTTTGTCCAAGGTGATAAGCATCTGAATTCTGTAGCAAGAGTTATATTTGAACTAGCAACGCAGTTCAACAAGAAGACAATTACACTGCAAGATTTTACTACTCTTGATTATGGACTGATCTCTTTCCCAGAAATGGCCCTTTGAGAGCTCCAAAATTTAAAATCTTATCAAAGTTCATATTTGATCCAACAACTCAAACTTACCATAGCATCCTTGCTAGTAGAATCATTTCTGAGAGGACTTTTCTGCTTGGACAAACTTCCTGCATTTATAAGCGGTCCAGAATTCCTCCTTCGAGAAGGATCTGCTGGTTGTCTTCCTTCTTCCTCACCTGCAAATGATTGAGAATCGGGGTGAGGAAAATCCCGAATGAAAGAGAGCACAGAGGTCTTGAGCAGTACCCATGTGTAGGTGAGGAAAAGCCAATTTTCTCAATTTAGAACACAAGAATTAGGACAGGTACACTGGAAGATCACCTGACTGCCTTTCTGCATTAGGGATAGCTGGAGGCATGCCTGAGCTGGTTCCAGCACCAGCACCCTAATAAAAAACAGCCATCATAAGATATAAGCTCTGCACACAGGTAGAAATATGATATTCCACCACTTACAAGAGGTCGGGAAGGAGGAGCTGCAATTTGCGATTGCTGATACTTCAAAATGGTCCAATCAAAAACATAGTCAAACTGAAAGCCTGCAATGCAAATAAAAGTGTAAACGGGAGCCTAGATTGAAAATTATCAGTTAAAAATAGAAGCATCTCAAAATTCATCTTAGACCTTCGCGGATGAAGAGGTCACGAAATATTCTCTTCAGATAAGCATAATCTGGTTTATCCTCAAAGCGAAGTGAACGACAGTAATGGAAATATGATGCAAATTCAGTAGGATAACCCCGGCATAAAGCCTGCAAAATTGTAAACCAATTCTCCATACAGATGTCCAAGTAGAATCCAATCACCAAATCAGAAAATAAATTACCTCAATAGATGTTGACACCTTTTTTTCACTAATTTTCTCATACTTCTGCTTCTTAGTTCCTGCTTTCAACCCCTGCCAAGGAAGACTGCAATAAAAAGATGTCAAACACAAGCTGAATAAAACAAGAGCGAGGAAAGAAATTGCAGCAAAATTTACCTTCCTCTTAGGAAGTACATGAGGACATATCCAAGAGATTCTAAATCATCCCTCCTGCTTTGTTCTGTAACAGCGGTAATAGCATATTAAGTGAGAAACACAGCAGAGTTAAACTGCACAAAGAGTGAACACACAAATATAAATAACAGGGACACTTACCAATACCAAGGTGAGTATTCATGCTAGCATATCTTGCAGTGCCAGTCAAGTTTTTGTTCTCTCTGCAGTGTCAAACACCATGTCTTATAAGGCACAGGCAAAATACGATACGCAAATGACAGATAACTGAATGCATGTGCATGCACACAGAAAAGAATTCAAGGACACTCTTAACTGTGTTGCATTTAACAGTCTTTTTAAATGGAATATGCGCATATCCCCATCATAAGAATTTTCAGCAGCACCAAGGCAAATGTATTTGTTACATAACAGATCCTACAGAAATGCACTTTGAATTGGCTTAGCATCATCTATCTGTCATTATCATATAACCCCAGCTGGAGTCTTTTTTCTTTAAGATACATATAACCCCAGCTGGAGTTTTACATTTTCCTAACTAGAGCAAAAAAGAATTATATCTGTTTCTGTCTTCTCTAATTATTTTTTTGGATAAAAATTTGTCAGTAATTAACAAACAAAACATTCTTCATATTACATAATATCCAAAGGTATGGAACCTTAGTTGTATAAACGGAATGCTCAGCCTTTCTCTTCAGCTGGGAATGCTAAGCTAACCAGAAAAGACTTTTGCACCTATCAAAATCAAGAGGAAGAACGAAATGGGCGGGGGGGGGGGGGGGGGTATACTATTAAATTACCTGTAAGGTATGTGTTGGTGAGTTGAAGTGTCTCTGTATTTCTTGGCCAGACCAAAGTCGATTACAAAGACCTGCATTTTAAGTCAAATCTAAGTACAGTAACACAAAATCCTGGGAATTTGTGAGAACAAAGAGTTAGAAAATAGTAATAAAAATAAAGGACCTGATTTGCACGCCTTCCCAAGCCCATAAGAAAATTGTCCGGTTTAATATCGCGGTGCAAAAATGATTTAGAATGAACAAACTCAATGCGATTTATCTGCAGTAAAAATCAAAATAGCCATGTCATCACCAAGTTCAGGTAGGATTACTAACGTCAGAATAAGAAACATTATAAGTGTTAACCATTTGATCTGCAAGCATCAGAACTGTCTTCAGGGAAAGTTTCCTGCTGCAAAAGTTAAATAAATCTTCAAGACTGGGTCCGAGCAAATCCATGACTAGAACATTGTAATTTCCCTCCACACCAAACCACCTCACATTTGGAATTCCAGCTACAACAGAAGTATCACAATTAGAACCCCTAATCATAGAAATGTAGTCAAAAGTAGAGTAAAGAGAGAGAAGGTTTGTTTTTCAAAAAAGACAGTAGAAGTTATTACTTCCTCCCTGCAAAATCCTGTACAACTTTGACTCATATAGCAACTGAGGATGCTTTGTTTTGACATTTTCCTGCAAAATCACCAGCATTTATCACACACTAAATTACAATGGAAGAATTAATGCACAAGTCATTCACATAGTTGGAGCCAAAAAAGAAGAAAGAGATGAAGACACACATACACAAAGAGATAAATAAAAAAGATGAACGCTTGCAGATATGTAACATCTTAAAAGTATTTGCGACACAAACATATGCTATATATGGGGTTCTATCCATCTTTTTCCCCAGTTCAAGAATCAACTGATAGTTTATGTTTCAAAGCTATGAACAATGATGTTATGTAGTATGCATGTTGGCGGCTGTGGGCAGTGGGCACCAGCAGTTCCATTTCACTTTGTGAGAGCACCATTTGCCAAAAAGGAAAAAAGTAGACCAGAAATTGGCCTATATGCACCAACTTTCTTTGGGGTGGGGGGATTGGTTAGAGGAAGGGGGAGAAATGAGTTCATCCACTTGTGGAACTAAATAATGAAGCACAAATTTCTCAATTACCTACTTGAACTCAAGCAAAAAAGACTATTCTGTTAGAGCATTCCCTGTCTGTCTGAGCAATTGAACAAGATGCCAAAACTACATAAGCTTTTTAAACCTAATCACCTCCAGATCACCACATTCCGTGTTAGCTTTAAGGATTGACCGCTCAAACTAAAAACATGCGCAATTAGAATGTCTGTAGAGAAATCAAATCATAGTTTACTTGTTCCTCTTATGTAAATTTACAGAAAACAGGAGCTAAGCTCCCGTTTGGCCATAAATTTTGGCAATTTCTTTTTCTTTTTCAAATTTTTTTGAAAACATTGTTTATTCGTGGAATATTATGATCAGTTTTTGAAAAAGAATTGGAACAAAAATTTTAAGTCCCCAAAAACGGGTTTAGGGTAGTTTTTGAGTGAAATTTTTTCTTCCACTCACAAAGCTTCAGCTTTTTTTTCAAATAAAATGCATGTCCAAATACAACTTCAACTTCCAAAAATTATTTTCTAAAACAACTCCTTTTGCAAGTTTCAATCAAATCAATGTCTAAATGCTAGCTAAGAAAATAGAATGATTATAAATCCCCACAAAGGGCAATCCTAGTCTAGTTGGATTGTTTCATTCTTTAAAGTAAATGCTGTCTCCAGCCAAAACCGGCAGCTGATATTTTTTATTTTTTCAAAAAGGCAATGCTGAAGTTAAGAAAAAACTGTCATATTTATGCCACAGAGCTTGACCATGCATGATGTTTAAGAAAAAGGGAAGACTTTTGACATGTAAGGTAAATAGATGCAAGATACAAACATCACAGTTAATATTAACAATTTAATGAAAAATGGTAACGGTTCTACATGTCACTTTCTATTCCTCTCCTAACAAGTCATATCAATAAGAGTAAATTGGGAATGTTAAGATCTAATAATCTCCAAATACAAAAAAGTGCCAATCTTTTCATGACAAAATAAAGAAAAGAGTGACATAAACTGATACCCGCTTGAGGTGCCGAAGGGTTTTATTTCTGAAACCAAGAGGGTTTTTTCTGACACCGTCAATGGTGGTTATAAAGAAGTGTGTTTTGCTATGGGGCTGCAGGAAATGAGGCTAATTTTGGCCAAACTGCAGAGGTAGTACATTGTTCTCTCCCAACGGTGGTACTGGTCAGGAGAGTGAATCTCGGTAGTCTGCTATAACTTCCGATGCTGTAAAAGGGTCTTCACTGAAATATCCCAGAGCGCACAAGACAAAGAGCTTCTTTAGATGCTAAGTGCAGCATGACAAGTCCCCAGGCAAATGAAACCACTACTCGCAATATGCCTTGTGTACCAAAATACCCAAACAACATTTCAGTGTTCACCTTCCTTGAAGTCCCCTGCCTTGTCACGCAGCCCATCCCAAAGCCACAACTTCACAGTCTGCAGCTTTGAGGAATTCTTGGGGAGATGAACACTGGAAATAATTTTAGCGGAAGCTGTGATATGCTCAACCAAAACCCTGTTTAGAATTGGGATAACATTTTCCCATGGCTGGTGGGTGAGCAAAGATTCTGGAAGGGCTTTTTGCCTCTGTTATCTAGAAGGGTAGAGAACAATCTCCGACAAGGGTTTCAGGGTTTCTTAAAATTTATGTTGTCTTTGTTTGCTCACTTAGCAAACATCTGTTAGCTTCAGTCAACCAGGGACCAAAATTGTACACTAAGTTTAATTGAGGGTCAAATGTGCTCAATCGAATAATATGGGGACCAAAAGAGGAGTAATGCAAAATAACTAAAGGACTAAAACTACTATTTCCCCGAAAGTTTTCTTGCTTTAAGATAAATCCAATGATAAATCATGCATAGCATACATGCTCAACTTCACAAACAATGAAAAATGCATACTATACAACAAACTAGGAAGCAAAAGCCTTCATTCACATGTACTTGAACAAATCGAAAAGACAGTATGATATAATTGAAGCTCACAAAATATGCAATTACATCAACATGTTACGCTACTAAGTCATCAACTAACTAATTTGGCACATAAATTTCTACAAACAGCTTATTTCCAAATGAATCACGAAGCCTTTCTGCCCTAAAAGGGGGATTATCACTTATGTTATGACCACTGAGGTACAAATCGTCACTCTGGAGTTCAATTCATCTGTTCTTGATAACTGAACTATCCCTTTGGGGACAGCATGCGATAACTTTGACACATAATTGTTAACTTCAAAGTCAACCATCAATAAAACACATACTACTGATACTTACAGAAAAACACATAACAGAAACAAAAAACAACTTCCAATAAACTGTAAATTCATTTGCAACAAATATTCAATAGAACTACACTTAATTACTAAAAGAAATCACTTACCAACTTAATTGCTACTTCCTCATTAGTCTGTATATTAGTACCTGCACCACATAATCATAATTAAAAGAACAAAAGTAAATAAAAAATCAATCAATCAACATAGACAAGAAATAGAGTGAAAAATCTTTTGCAAAAAAAATAAAAAAATCAAACCGAGATAGATCTCTCCAAATGATCCACTGCCAATTTTCCGACCCAGTCGATACTTGTTCCCAACACGAGGCTCCATCAAAACCCTAATTTCGTCACTGAATTTCGAAAAGCTTCCAAAACCCTAGCTTTTTAAAGCAAGAAACAAATACATGAACTCAGTACAAAGATCTAAAAAGGCATCGAAGTGTGATTTTCTCTCATCGCTGTCTATCTACAAAAGCTAGGGTTTGGTTTGAAGAAAATAGAGAGAGAGAGAAAAAAGAATCTTCAGTGTTTCTCTCTCTATATTTATATACTTCTTGCACATATGCTTTTCCCTTTTCGGTTTTTTCCATCTTCCTGAGTTTGCCAGTGAAGCGCGTTTGTGAGAAACAATTTTTGGAGGGTGAACCTACGCGTTGAGATGACGCGTGACGGAAGGTTCGACTGGAATGGGGTAGTCCAACATTAGGTGTTACTCTGTTGGTTATGTGGATTGTGGGGTCAGGAAAAGTGGCATATGCACACATCGCTGGCAAAAGGCTCGTGTGTCACGTGACTTGGTTAGTGCTTGGCTCTGTTTTTCTTTTTCTTTTAAAGAAGTATATATTACATTAAGAGTTCATCACAACTATTATCAAAGATTGTCGTGCAATGAATAAGATTCATTTACTATTAGTTAAATCTCTTCTTAATTTAAAGATTTTAAGTTAGGAACTAAGTGTTCCAAATCATTTCTGAACCTCTCGAGATTTGAACTACTCATACCGACAAGTTACAAAGTACCAAATGAACATACAGAAAGTCTCAAATAGAAAAATAAGGTTCTAAAACTTAAAACGACTGATTGATTCATTACAACGAAGAGGTGATGGTGTAAAATCTAACGAGAGTGTTTGTAGTAAAGGAAAATATGCCTTAGAAGCCCCTGTGAATGAACCAGGTTCTTTTGGTGCTATTCAATTTATTTAATACATTTTATTTGTTTGCAGAAAAAAAATATGGGAGAAAAATGAATCAAGATAAGCTATTCCGAGAGACCCACATTCGGAAGAAGAAGAACGTCTCTGATCCATATAAATGGGTCGAGGACCGAGCTGAGACTACTTTGGAGCTTTCAAATTTCCTGAGAGTTAATAATTTATGTTTATAATATTATTTATATACTAATTTTATAACTTAAATGTAGGATCTCTTTAAAATTAGCTTGAAGGAATTCCATCACAGTCATCTAACAACTAATCTTGGCGAGGCACCAGGACCTTCGAACAAAGTTGCTGAAAGACTTTGATTGGAAGTTGTTGGCTGTCCAAGAAAGGGGATAACATATTGCCTTCCAGAAAAATTATTTTATGGTTACAAGTGTGGATTACAAGGTATGGGGACCTCCTCACAAACACTTTATAGGGAGGCTATCTCGGCTATGGATAAGACGATCGCAGAGCTTTCGTTCAAGCTTAAATTAGCAAAGGCTAGAGATAGGTGTAGCGATTAACAGTTTGATAGACTTCAGGCTCAACTAAAAGCTCTCCTTGAGTCTGGAGCTTTTTCATTGCCTCGTTCTTATGAGTCATCGCCTAACGCTTGTCCGCCACATCATCGTTCTACTCGTGTGGAAGATGAAGGTTCTTCAAGTGACGGAAGAGATGCAATACAAAATACTCCTTGAATGATTTTTGTATTGCTAACTCTTTCTTGAACTGTATTGTGCTACTATTGGTACGTTTATATAATAGTATTAACTTGTTATAGTTCTATTGAGTTGGTATATTCTTGTTGAATGTTGTAATTTATGGAGATTGACTGATATTATTTTAATAGGAGTTTTGGTTGAAAACTAAATGTAGTGGGTGTTTTGGTTGGAGAATTACGTTGAGGAGATGGTTGTAGTATTGTAGATTGTTTGATATCGTCGTTTGGTTTGATTGACAATAATTTGGTACTGAATGTAGGCTTTTGTATTATACTTATCTTTTTGGCAGGTGGTGTAGCTATAAAACAAGCACTGCCTGCCAAATCATTACCTAGAAAACCAAGTAAAATCGATCAGTATGCTAAAAAAAATAAAATTATTAAAAATCGATCGATGTCGGTCGGTTACTTAGCCAAAAATATTTCAGACATAGTTAAATAGCTAACAAAATCAGTCGGTTAAAAAGAAAAAAAGAAATTATTAAATTTTGACCGATAATGATCGGTTCTCTGCCAAAAAATCTAGAATAGTTAAATGTCAACCAATATCGGTGTTGGTTGCCTGATAATATTCAAAGTAAATTCGTCATGGTACATGTCGACAGTTAAATCTTGTTGGATTTAAACCCGTAAAAATATTTGGGTTGTAATTCAATTTCAAAAACGTAATTATCCAAACAAATATTTGTCCTAAATCCAATATATAGGGATATAATTAAATTTTGGTCTATCTGGACTAGTCCATCTTGTCGGACTACAAATGATAAGCCCAAGGTCTATGCCATATGTCAAATGACATGACACACTAAGTCAGTGCAAGGGCCACTAAAATCATGTCACGTGCGTAAGTGATGTGGCATGCCAAGTCAAATGCAAGGACCAATCAAATGTCGCCAATTGTTCAAAATGACATGGTTCAACCAAATACATACAAGCTTGTCACATAGCTTTAGTGATAGGTTTAATGACTCAAGTTGGCCAATCAAATTGGAGAAAAAGATATGTATTTATCACAAATTCTCTTCGCCTACAACAATAAATACGGGTCTCTATAAGGACAAAGGAGGATAAAAAAATACATAGAGAAGCTCTCTTTTCATAAGACTTGTGGATCACCACCGGAAAAGATAGGGGAGGAATACTCCAAGGGTCTGCGGACGATCATACAGCACTACCTTGAATCCTCTATGTCAGTTAAAAGACTTACTCTTGAGGTTTGCTACTGCCAATGCATGGATCTGCACAAAATATATAAAAATATAATATGAGGATGGAATAATGCATACTTAGTAAGTATCAAGACTAATCCCGGTAAAGTAGTGGCGAGGTTCAAGTCATGCAATACTAACTAATCAAATAAATATGTGCAATTCATAATTGTTCAAAAAAAGGCTATAACAAAAGAGGCAATATCATCAAATATAATTGTCACGACCCAAAATCCCACCAAAGGTCATGATGGCACTTGACCTCCAAGACTAGGTAAGTCATTCACACTAACAACATTCAATCATCAAAACATAATATAATAAGTCAGAATCATCATAAATAGTGGAATAAGTAATCAACATAAGACAAAACAGCGATGCACAATACCAATTCCCAAAATTGGTAGTATAGAGTCATGAGTTCTAAACCGAATGTATAACGAGTCTCAAAGTATAATATTGTCTGAAAGTAATACAACAATAGGAAATAGGGGAAGGGTAATCCAAGGGTCAGTGACAGTCATGCAACACTACATTGAGTCCTCCTGATCAATGAGCGTGCTCAGTCTAGAGGTCCACTGCAACTAACAGCCGAATCTGTACAAAAATATGTAAAAGTATAGTATGCGTATGAGACTACATCTACTCAATAAGTATCAAGACTAATCTCGGTAAAGTAGTGACGAGGTTTAAGTCATGTGATACTCACTAATCAAAGAACGTGTACAACATATATATAATAACTTACAATAAGGATATAACAAGATGCAATACTATCAACTCAACAAACATGAGATATCAACTCAACATAGGTAAATTCATCTTGACAATCAAATCATCAAATAATAACAGAGGTATAGGATAGCATGTTAAATGCAACGTGAAAACATGTGAAATGCATGACAAAGCATAAAGAATTTACTTGCACGATCAAGAATCCCACCCTTATACTCCACTCATCATCAACCGAGAATGCTACCCTTATAATCTACTCATCATCACCGAGAATGACACCCTTATACTCCACATCGAAATCAATCATATCAACCAAAATACCACAATCCGCGTGTACGCCATCAACAGAGAAACTTGAGATGATGACCATAGGGGATGGATCCATATCCACACGCTGCACGGCAAAAACCTAGTGCCATAATAATAAGCGCAAGACAAAGACCTTATGCCATATTGGTAACCATATCATCATAATGGCATGACAAAGACCTCGTACCACAACATCATCACAATAACAATATCCGTATGAAAGAGACCTCGTGCCAACATCCAATTAATCCGCTCAATATGTTTATATGTGCCATAATCATAACAAATTCAAGATAACAATTTATTCATCAATAAGATATAATTCATCAATAAGATGCAAAAGGACATGGAAATAGTAAAGTGCAAATGTGTGCTCAAGATATAAGACGTGACTACGACTAAATCAATTTTATAGTAATTCAACAAATCTCCATCTTGGCTAATTAGGAGATAATAATCATAAAACATGATCTCTAGTATAAAATGATAAGCTCATGTAGTCATACAAAGGATTACACATGTATCATACAATACACACAATCAAATAGCACAGTAGAAGCCTAGAATCTAATTCAATCATTTTTCATACATAGCACCCGCATATACGCTCGTCACCTTGCACATACGTTGCTTTACATACATAGCAATTAGACGATTATGGTCAAATCCTAATGGTTATTCCCTCACACAAGATTAGGCAAGATACTTACCTCAACAAGCCCAACTCAACCCTCTAAAATGACTTTCCCTTAGAAATCACCTCCAACCGGCTCGAATTTAGCCAAAAACAAATCAATAACATCAAGTAATGCTATAAGAATCAATTCCAAATAATAAAGCATCAATCTTTATTCAGTTCCCAAAAAGTCAACAAAAATCAAGCCCGTGCCCACACGGTCAAAAGCCGAGTCAAGGGGTAGATTCCGACTACTCATAAGCCCACAAGTCTAAATATGTGATTAGATTTCAAAACCAAGTCCAAATCATAGCTCAAAACCCAATTTTTATTTTTCAAAATATAGTCAAAATCCCCAAATTTCTCTTTCAAATCACATAATCTAGGTGTAATAATTCATGGGGAAATGATATATATTATCAAAATCATGTAGAAGTTACTTACCTTTTGCCTTGTGTGAAAATACTCTTCAAAAATTACCCCTCTCCAAGTCTAGGGTTCAAAATACGAGATAATGGGTCTAAGTCCTAAAATAGCTCTTAATAACCAGCCGCAGAAGTCGCAAATGCGATCAGGGGTTCGCAAATGTGGACTTCTCAAACTCGACCAGACCATCACAAATGCGATGTTTGCAGCACTAGCAAATTTTCCAACTTCCAAAACTTAATCAATCCAAAACTCACCCGAGCCCCTCGGGCCCCATACCAAACATCCACACAAGTATATAAATTACATAAGAACTCGCTCATAAGTTCAAAGCATCAAAATAACATCCATAACCAAGAATCAAGCACCAAACACATGTAACATGTCTTCAAGTTTAAGAACTTCAAAGATTCACAACCAAGTGTCTGATTCATGCCTAAAAACTCAGAATGCAACCAAACTTCGCACACAAGTTTCAAATGACAAAATGAACCTATTCTAAGTCCCGAAATAACAATTTGAACCCGATATCCTCAAGTCAACTCACGGTCAAACTTGTAAATTTTCCAAACCTTCAAATTGCCAACTTTTGGTAAATAGAGCCAAAATATCCTAGGAATCTCCAAATTCAAATCTAAATATATGCCTAAGGCCAAAATCACCATACAAACCTATTGAGACCATTAAATCAAGAATCCGAGATCGTTTATATAAAAGTCAAACCTTGATCAATTCTTACAACTTAAGCTTCCAAAAATAGAATGAAGTTTTCCAATTGATCACGCCCAACTCTAGAACTAAAAAGGATAAACGGTCGTTACAAATATAATCCAGTCTAAAAGTCCGAATGTCGAATCCCACAAAGAACTAAGGCTTAGCTACAGTTGTTCAATATCACAAAGAAACAAAAGTTCAAATAATTTCCTAGTTATAAAGATTTGATTTTTATTTCTAATAATTAACTAACAAATATTATAAAGCAGTAAAATTATCAACTAACATGAATGAAATTGGATACAAGCCTAAGGAGGTCTAGAGTTGTAATTTTCCCAATTGTCGGAATCCTTCCCGCTACATTTTATATAATTTCGCCTAAGTATTCTCTACCGATCGTGAGTACTTCAGGTGTCGTAATTCTCTTCTTAGCAACTACCACAATTTACTAGACATATTCTTCCGAACTACGCTAGCTGGTACTAATTCACCGCTCACTAAGATCGCACCAAGGTTTCGTTATTCATAATCCCACCTTTAAACCCTCCGTATTGATTCCTCACATACGTTAAGAGTGATATTGTTCAACAACTACCTAAATATGTACCCTTTTCCAAGCAATACATACTAAATAGGCACAGTCAATTGATGGCCATTCAATCAACATCAATAAATACGTAGTTGAACAAGTAGAGAAATCCAACGGCTCAATTATATAAAAACGTAATAAAAATTCATCCTACAAAAGGTTTCATCAAAACCATAGATAACAAATTAGTTATTCATAATAGTATGCAAAACTACAATACTAAAATTCATAACCAATAATGAAAATAGGAAGAAGGAAGTAAAAAACTCGTAGAAGAATTCTCCGCCTTGCTCCTAGCGTGTTCTTTCCTCCTTAGGTCGAATACCCTCTGAAAAATGTCTCCCTTTTGGTCGAATATGCTCTAAAAAATGTCCTCCCTCCTCTTAGACATGTTTAGGGAGTATTTATAGGCTAGGGTTGAAGTCCTTGAGTCCACATCTGGGTTGGAGACTTTTAACCCGCGACTTTTAATTACCGGGCTATAGACCTCGCGAAGCCAGGCTTATAGCGCGGTCAAGCTGGCTATAGACCTCACGAAGCCTGGTCTGTAGCATGGTCAAGCTGGCTATAGACCTCGCGAAGCCTAGTCTGTAGCGCGGTCAAACTGGCTATAGACCTCGCGAAGCTTGGTCTGTAGCACGGTTTGTGTACTTGGCATTTTTGAGCTATTTTCTTGCATTTTCGTCCTCTTTTTGTGCAAACCTTCACTCGTCTTTGTCTTCCGATGCTCCTACACATAAAATAACATAATTTAGCTCAAAGGTCGCACAATTAACCACTAAACTAACAATATGTAAGGCGAGTAATGTACTAAAAGTATAGCATTTTGGCCTAACATCACCACCTCACACTTAAACGTTTCTCGTCCTCGAGTCAACCACCAATTCCTAGAGCACTTTATTTTCGTTTAGCACATCCGAATCACACCATACCTATGACTATGGTTGATAGCAACAATTAAACTTTAGCATATGCCTTCAACACACACTTCCCTTTTCTCCATGTCATACTTCAAAAATTTATTCAACAACAAGACAACATGCTTATAACAATCCTAGCTTCACAAACCGACTCAATATCACAATGCATTCGTGGCTTGAACACTTAACATCATAGAGACATCTAATAATGTCACCTATCCCTTGCGAAACCATGTGCCCTCACCACAAGAATAAGAGAGTATGTTGAATCCACACATTCGAATCAAATGCTCAAATATATTTTAAGGACTCACATATATCAAAGAAATTCCTCACTCTCACAAAGACGTCACATGCATGCACAAAGTACCATAGGCTTGCCCATTATGTAAACCTCCACTAATGTAGGCTTGCTCGATTTAAAATCAATTAGGACTTTTTCATGGTAATGTGGATTACCGAACGGGTAGGATATATTTTTTGGAATATTGGCTAACCCTCCTAAGCACTTTAACACATCACAAAATTAACTTTAAGTGCAAATTCCTCAATCCCAACTTCAATTTCACAAACAAGATCACACCCCAAAAATATTTCCTCTTTCTTTAAGCACTACTTTACTTTATACCCACTAGCAAGAACAAGACAATAATTTATTCATCTATATTTTTCCTTCTTTTCTTCTCTTTTTTTACTATTGTTTTCCCTTTTCAGTTTCCGCTAGTGGTGTATTATTTTACAAAACAAGTGCACCCTTATTTCTTTCATTGGTTCCACTCGAAAGCCATCCTACACTTAGTCCTTACTTCTTCTAGCGCTCATTTCACAATTAAAGTGCTTTAAGAGGTAAAATGATCAAAATAATGTCAAATAAGAACAAAAGGGTATAGGCTCATAATGTGAGTGCCAAATAAAAGTTTATAGGCTCAAAAGGGTTTACTAGGGATAGATTTTTTTTGTGGTAGACATTAAGTTCAAAAAGATTAAAGAAAGCCTAAAATTATTTTTCAAACCAAGCAAAACCTAAAATTTTGCTTCAACTCACATGTCGGGCAAGTTCTAGACTCTAATGTAATGACACGGACTATACAATTTCTCACCACACATGGCACATGACTCACTAAGGAAGGTTCCATTCCGATTCTCAAATAATAAGAGTATTCACGGAGCCACAAAATATTAAGCATTAAGCACAAAGTGAACACGAGCCAAAAAAGAAGAAGACATAGGCGTCAATAGACATGCTATCTAACTCAATACGGCATCATAAGCAATTTCAAACTATAGGGAAGGTAATACACATGATAGAGCCTAAATATGCTACTATCAAACAAGTCAAAAAGCGCCTAGGAATTTCATCTTACTTCTTTAATTTCCTAAATCCTATTCTACTCTAAAAATAAAAATCTATGACCCGGTTCAAACTACATCCCATGGAAAAGAACCGATGCACAAAGAAAAACTACGGGGGATTATTACTACCTACAAAAATAAAGGAAATATTTTTTCATTTTTTAAAATTTTTTTTGTTTTGTTTTTGGTCAAACTTTAAACCCTCAAGAAAATTGTCTAGGATATCCATCGTCGGGAAAAGTCCAATTTTTTTCGTTTTTCTAAAAAAGCCTTATTCAATTAAACTAAAACATCTAAAATAGCATAGAAAGTCACCCAGACAATCTCCTCACCCCACACTTAAAATTATGCATTGTCCCCAATGCACACCATAACTAATAAGAAGGTAAAAGAAACTCCCTGGTAGGCCAAAGGCCGAAGCACTAGCAACTCATGGGGTACTCAGACTTCTCCAGGCCTGGTCCTTCGTGCGGGTACCTCACACTTAGTTTCAGCCATCTAGTTTGCTGTTGCATCCTTCCAATAACTTTGCTTTCTATGCTCCTAGAAAATCAATAATCGACACTACAAAAATAATACAATTAATAAAAAAATAAAAATAAATAAATAAAGAAAGCAGTAAAGCTGGGTTGCCTCCCAACAAGCGCTTTATTTAACGTCGTGGCACGACATGAATCACTTTCTGCCTCCACTTCGAACTTATGAATTGGACCCCGACTTTTAATTCTGCTCTATGATCATGCTCTTGGGGCGATACAAATTGTTGCGAGCTAAAAATTAAATGATTCTTTATGTACTTTTTGGCTTTCAACCGAGGAGTGTCACTTTGCCTAGACGACCTTGAAAATTTCAGAATATCGGGCTCATCTATCTCTTCCTTTGACTCATGTATTGGCTCATACAGATCAATTTCCATTTCACCATCGAAACATAATGTAGAGAAGTGTTTGGAATGAGGTCCAATGCTCTCAAATACATGAACTTCAAAATTTTTAACCTCCTTAACACCAATCACACTTGAGTCAACTAAATTTGTATCTTCAACATCCCTGGTTGACTCTAGTATTACTTCTTCAACATCGGCATCCTCAAATTCTAGTTGGTTAGATTGTTGGTGTTCTACTGTGACCTCCTCCATTAGAACCTCAATTTCAGTATCTAATTCATGCTCTTCTTGGCTACTATCCATAATATTGGCTTGTTGAGCATTAACTGCTTCAACTAGTTAGTTCACTTATGCCTCCAGGTTGCGAATAGTAGTATCTTTCCTTTGTATGTGCAATTGTTTCTCATTATTTTGTTCCACAAGGCACCTTAGCATATCCTTGATCTCTATCAGGTCATCATCCCTGGGTTCTTTGTTCCTATTAACTTCACAAGAAAAAGAAGAACCATCAAGGTAAGGGGTTGGGGGAAGATAAGAGATATAAGTACAACCATGAAAGTGACCATCTTGACCGCCACACATGTCACACACATTCCTCACATAAGATTTAGTTGGTGCACATAACTCGCTCTCAGGAATATTTTGATAATTTTGCCAAGGATGGTTCCTCCACAATAAGCATAAGGAGGATCAAAAGTAGAATGACCAACATCAAAACTCTCATAATTCCAAGATTCCATGCCTCTCAAGTAAAAAAAAAACTTAAATAAAACAACAAAAAGTTTACAAAAATCATCAAATGGAAAAATGGGGCTCAAATACATAAAACGAACGACCGGATCGTTACAATAATATCAAGAGATATCAACTCAACATGGATAATTCAATCTTGACTAACAAGTCATCAACATATAACACATGCATCGAGTGACATGTTATAATTTAGCATAGAAGACATATAGAATGTATAATAAAGCATAAAGGATTGACTTGCATGGTCAAATCTTTTACCTTTATGTTCTAAACTCACCATCATCTGATTCTATATCATAATAAACCAAACTTCTCACAATTTATCACAACAGTGTGTACGCCATCAAGAGAGAACCATGAGAGAGTGACCCTAGGGGGATGGATCTAAATTCACATGTTGCACAGTATAAAATTCGTGCCAAAATAGTAACAATATTATCCATATGGCAAAGACCTCGTGCCATAACAATAACAATACCACAACAGCCGTACGGAAGAATCCTCATGCCTGTTCCAATTCAATGTGCTCAACATGTCCATATGTGCCATAGTCATAATAATTTAAAATAACCTTTCATCGTAAAAGAGATATATGCTCACAATTAATCAATATGATGCACGAGGACCTAATAATAATAAAGTGCGGATGTGTGCATGATAAGTGAAACATGACTACAAATAGCCCATCTTGGCCAAATAAGAGATAGCAATCTTAGAGATGGTCACTAGTATGAAAGGATAAACTCACATAGTTATAGAATAATTAAACATAAATCATAGAAAGCTCACAATCCAAATAAGGCATAATTAAAGCCTAAAGTCTAATCCGATCATGAATCATACATAACACCTGCATATACGATCGTCACCTCGCACATACGTCGCTTACATATTACAATTATGAAAACAAGGTCATATCCTAAGGTTTATTCCCTTACAATAAGGTTAAACAAGACACTTACCTTAACAAGCCACATCAACCTTCCAAAATCGCCTTTTCTTTAGAAATCACCTCCAACCAGCTCGAATCTAGCCAAATAATACTCAATAATGTTAAACAACATCATAAGAATCAATTTCAAACACTAAAGCTTCAATCTTTAATAAAATCCCAAAAGTCAATAAAAGTCAACCTAGGTTCACATGGTCAAACCCGAGTTCAAGACTAAATCCCGATGACCCACAACCACATCCAAATATACAATTAGATTCCAAACCTGAGTCCAAATCGGTGTTCAAAATTCCAAAATACATTCTCTTAAGTTGTAGACAAAAATCCCAAATTTGTTCAATCCCATGTTTTGATGTAAAATCTAGTGATAGATTCATGTAAATCTCATAGACAAAGGTTAGAATCACTTACCCCAAGCTTGTAGATAAAGATCTAGGTTAAAACCTTTCAAAATCGAGCTCCCAAGTCTCAAAAGTGGTGAAAAATGAAATAAAAATCCAAAAATCTTGTTTATATACAAAAATCTGATGTCACAAAGTGCTAGCGGAACTTTTTGGAGTGGGATGCACTTCTAACCCACTCCAAGCTTTGCAGCCGCAATCTATGTTGTGCGGTCGCAATCCAGTAGTGACTGCACTTCCGGCCTTCAGTAAAAATGACCATAACTCTTTGTACAAATATCTAAATGACAAATAGTTTAAATTTTTGGAAACTACTGAAATGGCTATAAATTTCTTTTTGGATCATCCTCAAATTCCTCATAGATTAGGAGATACAAGCTTGCGAAATCACACCAACAAATTTTAGATTTCCCGTTGCGACCCTCAATGCAATTCGCACTTTGGTCATTGCCCCCGCACACGGGCGATTGCGGTCACACTTGAGGCTTTGCCTCAGCAGTCTAAAAGTGCCCTCCGTACCACTGAAGTTCCAGAACATCATCAAAGTGTCGAAATACTCAAACTCGTTCAAAAATCACCCAAGCCTCTCGGGACACCGTATTCTAACAAGTCCATAAACACTATCCGGATCTATCCAAGGTTTCAAAACACATACCGAAACATCACATATAAGAATCAAAGACCAAAACACACGTTTAACTTTTTTAAGTTCATAAGCTTCTATCCTTCCAACCAAGCATCCGAATCATACTTAGGCACCTAAGAATGCCACCAAACTTTGCATACAAGTTCATCTCCCCCCTACAAACCTATCCACAGTCTCAGAACACCAACTGGAGCTTGTTAACCCAAAAGTCAACTATTGGTCAAGCTTAAGAGCTCTTCAATTCTTCATGTCCCGACCCTATTCCCACCATAGGCCTTGATGGCTCCCAATGTTGTCGTTAGATAAGCCAAGAATAAATCCACACACCGATCGCTAGTTCATTTGAAACAAGTGATGAAATAAATAAGCGAAATAATTTCATTTTTATAATAACTATTGACATTATCTTCAAGTTTAGAATATAATAAAAATATAAAATCGAATATCGTAACGTAAATACAATCATGAATAATGGTCTGAAATTCTCAAGACCCGGTGTCACAAGTTCATGAGCATCTACTGGATAATACAATACTACTATAATAACTGTCTAGAATAGAAAATAGACAGAATATAGTAAATTAATAGGAAGGGGACTCCGTGTGCTATGCATCGTAACATGGAATGCAACTTACCATAAATTCTCCTCAGCATCTATGCCTACGCGCTTGTATACTACCAAGTGTACCTGTCTCTGTACTTGCACAATTAGTGCGAAAGTGTAATATGAGTACGTAAATCAACGCGTACCTAGTAAGTATCTAATCTAACCTCGAAGAAGTAGTGATAAGGGACTGACATCGACATTTACTAGTGGTCCGATAATCAAATTATAATAGAGGTAGACAGGTATGAAGCATAGCAAGTGGAAACGAAAACAAATATATGTGTATAACATGATCCTCAACAGAAAAATAAATACGAAATCCTCAAATACCGAATACTACCTCGAATGGAATATATATGACTGATATCATGTGCAAATGTCAAATTTGAGTTAGGATACTTACATATACACTGACTACCTATCAAAATATTATGCACGATTCTACCGAGGTAAATGACCCGATCTTATAAAAGTGTTTCATAGTACTACTGAATGACCCAATCCCATAAGAGTACTACTGAGGCGAACGACCGAATTCCATAAGAGGGATTTACAATATCCTTCCATGGTCGTACAACCCGATCCATAGATGCATCTCATAATACTATCGAGGGATGAACAACTCGATTCATAACTGTATCTCATAATACTGGCGAGGTGAATGGCCCGCTCCCATAAGAGTAGTGCTGAGGTGATCAGCACAATCCCATAAGAATAGTGAAACTTTGGATGGGTCATCAACCCAACTTGCGAATATACGTGCAAGTTAAGAAATCAAGAAACTTCTGGACAAATAAGTACAACACGGAGTAAATTCGTAAGAGAAGGAATAATTTTTGCGGCTAATCAAGTAGCACGACAAGTCTCTAGAATAACAAAGCTCGGTACTCTACGTAAGTCTAGTCTTATGCTAAAACAAGAATTAGAGCATTTAAACATGCATGATTAACTAAAGTGGCAAAATTAAAGCATGGTGTAAATTTAAGTCTACCGGACATGTCAAAATCTAGCATATGCATAGACGCTCGTCACCTCGTACGTACGTAGCTCCCATAACACATATCATGTAGAAAATATTTCACCTAAGAGGATAAGTTCCTTCTTACAAAGTTAGACAAGAGACTTACCTCGCTCCAAAATTCGATAAACGGATCCAACACCGTTCTAACATCTCAACCAATGCCGAACAATCCAAAATTAGCCAAAGAACATGCAAACCAATCAAAATATACTCAAGAACCCATAATTTATCAAGTAGAAATAATTCCCAACCCTACGCGAAAAGTCAACCCCGGATGAAAATTTTCAAAAATAAATATTATTCATAACTTATATAGTCTATATCCATAAAATTATCCAATTTCGTCCATGAATTGACCCCCTTAAATCAAGGATTTACCATTTCTCAATTTTGAGGCTCAAAACCCCAATAGTTAGCATGTGATATAAAAACTATAATAATCATGGCCAGTTATGTATCACGAGGGTAGTGACATTGCACGAGACTCTAATCTTTGGAGTACTACTCACAGACTTAGCTCATAACAATACTATAAGTGTTTTCAGGAAGTACATTAAAAAGATAATCAAGTATGAGAAGTATAGCTCATGATTGAGGCAGGCAAGAGAACTACGGTGAAAGAAGTTCACTGCTTAGCCAAGCTAGGAGTTTGACTTTCGGGCTCCGAAGATGGTGGAGTTATTGTCCAGAACAGGACTTGTTCCTCCTTAGTAGCCGAAGTGAAGGAGAAATAGTTTGATGATCCATACTTGTTGCAACTAAAAGAGGGGATTCACATGCATAAGACGATGGCTTTTGAACAAGGGGGAGATGATGGTACTTTGACGTACCAAGATGGATTGAGTGATCCAGACATAAATGGACTTAGAGAGGGAGAATCATGTTAGAAGCCCATAATTCCAGGTATTCTATCCACCCAAGTTCCTCAAAGATGTATCATGATCTCAAGGAGATTTATTGGTGGAATGACATGAAAAAAAAGTTGCAGACTTTGTGGCCAAGTGTCCGAATTATTAGCAAGTGAAAGTCGAGCAGTAGTAAGCCTAGTGTTTTACCACATAATACACATATTCTTGAGTGGATATGGTAAATATGGACTTTATAACAAGATTATCTAGCTCATTTTGAAAGCATGATTTGATTGGGTGGTTGTAGATTGACTTACCAAGTTCAGTGCACTTCTTGTGCGTAAAGACCACAAATTCAGCAGAAGATTATGCCACGTTGTACATTCAGGAGATCATCCGATTGCACGGGACTCTGTTGTCCATCATTTTATATCGTGGTGCTCATCTTACAACAAACATTTAGAAGTCCTTTCAAAAAACATTAGGCATAAGAGTAAACCTCAACATAGATTTTCATCCTCAGACAGATGGCCAGGCAGAGCGCACTATTCAGATACTTGAGGATATGACCATGATTTTAAAGGTAATTGGAATGATCACATACCTCTCAATCAGTTTGCATATAATAACAACTACCATTATAGTATCAAGATGGCACCGTACAGAGCTCTGTATGGGCGAAGGTGTAGATCGCCAACTGGTTGGTTCGAAGTTGGTGAAGTAGTGTTGTTGGGACCAAATTTGGTCTATCAGGCTATGGAGAAAGTCAAGCTGATTCAACAGTGTTTGAATATGGATCAGAGCCACCAAAAGTCCTATTCAGACGTGCAATGTGGAGACCTAGAGTTTCAAGTTGATGATTAGGTGTTTCTGAAAGTTTTGCATATGAAAGGTGTTATAAGATTTGGGAAGAAAGGAAAACTCAGTCCCAGATACATCGGGTCATCCTGCGAAGGATCAGGCAAGTAGCTTATGAGTTAGAGTTGCCACCAGAATTAGCGGCTGTACACCCAATATTTCACATTCAAGTTTCCAGTATTCAGATCTCGTGTCATGACATTTATGTTTTCACAATTCAAATCTCATGTTATAACATTCATGTTAGTCCAATACTCAAATATTCATGCCAGGTTCGTACTCAGATATTGATGTCAGTTCAATGCTCAAATATTCATGTCAGTCTAGTACTCAAATATTCGCACTAGTTCAGTATTCATATATCTATATTAGTTAAGTATTCACGTATCCATGGCAGATGTCACACCCCGAACTTGGGGAGCATGACCGACGCTCAACCGAGTAAACCCGGTCGAGCAAGCCTACTTTACATCAACATCTCATCATAACTCACTCATGATTTATCATAACATAATTAGATCTTGACTTTCAAATTGACTGCATTTGGCTCAATGGCCTAAAATTCTCTTCATGATGGATACATAGCTTTATAAATAACTATAAATACTATGAACATAAATACATGACAAAACTCAAAACTTTAAGTACATGACCCACAATGTACATGGAGCTTTTATGACAATAGATACCTAAGTACATAAAACAAACTAGACTCGAATAACCACTGGAACTATAGTGGGCTCACCATTATCTGCTGGGGAAGAGGGTGTACTGCTATCAGTGATCAATGCCACCTGCTGTGGAACCACCTGCATCCATTAAAGATGCAGTGCCCTCGACAAAAGGGACGTGAGTACATATGCAAGTCAAACAGAACAACATATGAAGTTATGGTAACTCAAATAAGAGGCAAATGAAGTACATCAAGAAACTACGAAAACATCCCATAGAATCATATTTCAAGTCATATTATACTTGCATCATTATAAACTTCTTTTAGGATCAACTGAGCCATATGAACTATACATGGAATACATAATATAATGTAATTAAAATAACATGTACATACAAGGGCAATAAAAGTGGCACCTATTGCCGGCGTTAAATATGCGTCCCACTAGACCGTCCATATCCCTCTCTTATTTTACACCTATACATTTCATAAACCGTCCTTAGTGTTCAAATATCATATTATACACCTATGCATCTCATAGACCATCCACAATGTTCACATATCATATTATACACCTCTGCGTCTCATAGACCATCCATAGTGTTTATTCATACCGTACACCTATATATTTCATACACAATACATCTATGCATTTCATAGACCGTCCATAGGATTCATTCATATTATACACCGATGCGTTTCATAGACCGTCCATAGGATTCATTCATATTATATATCTATGCGTTTCATAGACCGCCCATATGATTCATTCATATTATATACCTATGCATTTCATAGCCCGTATTTCATATTCCACACTTTCATATCTTTCCTTTCATGGATCATCATCATAAATATCAACATATATAATATTCCAAAAATCACAACTTTAGGTTCATTAGTAATGAAGGCTTTAAACACAATAGATTTCTTTCCAAGAAGTGGAGTAAAATGAATCAAAGCGCAAGTTAAAATCATAAACGAGTAAAATGATTGGCAATCGAAATACTTTTCCCCAAAAGGGCAATACACAATTTCAACTCATAATTATGTAAGAGCTCAAACCACATTGGAAATATTTACAAAGCATGGCATTAGTTAAAACAGCCATATTTGGGCATGACTTGAGCACATAAGCTTTTAGGCAAATTTATTTTCGAAGTTAATTTGGAGCAGTTGAATCGAGGCTCATTTCATAACCTTTCTCGCATCATTTCATTTCATTGGCACCATTGGCCACTAATATAGCTTTCATTATTGGCACGGTAGCCACACTTTACATCTCCAATCCACTTCTTTCACTTTCCATCATCTTTATGGGTTATCATCAACAAGGCATTTCTAATCAAGACCTTAGGTACACATATGAACAATTAAGAGTCTTAAGCACATTGAATTTTTCTCATACAATTTGGCATCATAACTTTCATTTGAAACTCGACTCAAAGCCATAACATTTAAATACACAACCCATACTTTGAAAATATTCCCGAAGGATAACATAACATGATAAGAGCATTCGGAACACATATTGAACATATCTCTTTAGGCACAAAGCTTATTCAGAATAGTCAATTTATAATGAAAAACTCGGGACTTACAAGAACATCGTGAGATTCAATTCTAAGAGAAGATTTTAGCCAACATGCCTTGCTTGAGCTTCCCTTAGATTACCACAACGTCCCAACACTTCTAACAATTCCAATCAACTAGAGATATAACAAAATTGAACCATAATTAGGGAGACGTTCATGGTTTCATCTTACTTAGGCATTTCATCAAGCACTAGGTGTGCAAATTACACTACAAGGTTTCTATGGTGGAATCCTTTTATCCCACAATAAATCATTTACCCAATTTAGTTCGACAACCTCCCCACCACCCTTATGGGTACATTCATGTACAAAGAGTACCTCCCACACCTAAGAATCATACTTCTTATGGCCTACCATTAGTCCAAATCCTGAAATTTAGGGCTAGGGAGTAGAACCTTACTTCTTAGACGAAGATCTTGTGATTGGCTTCCTTGATTATTGAAGATTGGGGAAAGAATGGATGATTAGCATGCTAGGTCTTCTCCTTCTCTCTCTAAAATAGCTCTCTCCTCTCTCTAAAAAAATCATATTTTACCTTGTAAAATGACCCCCTAAAGTCTTATATCACAATAGGGTCGTATGAGAAATTTTCCAAAAATGACCCCCGAAGTCAATTATGTGGTGCAATTATGTGGTAGCAGAATCATTATGTGGGAAGCAAAATCATTTTGTGGGCAGCAGAATCGATTATGTTGCCAGCGGAATGATTATGTAGGCAACAAAAATTTTCTGCGTCCCGCAAAATGATTATGCGGCCAACATAACTGTTTTTCAAAATTTGCCCATTCTCTTCTTCACTTTGCGATGATGCGGTTCGCGGAACCGTTCTGCAGTCGCGAAATTGACCGCAGAATCACCTTCTTTTGCCAAAAATTCCCATTAACACTTTAGTACATTCTTCAACCCAAAAAGTCCGTACCGAGGCTCATTTTCTACAATCCTCAAACCCATTAGCCTACTTCGGCACCATGAAACCTTACATTTCTTGGATAAAATTTATGGGACCTTACATTCTCCCCCACTTAGGATCATTTGTCCTTGAATGAGGGTTAGGGCAAGCCAGAAAACATCCAATATGACTTGGCTCTTTGTTCACATTCCCAAGTCTCATATTTGACTAACTCCCCAAATATTCCAGAAATTTCGACAGAGTTTCCCTTGTAATTAGGCATATCCACCTATCAGACAATCTTAGAAATCAATCTTAACAACATATAGATAATACCACATTGCACCATATACATGAAAACAATACCAACCATGACTCTCGAGGCTAACTCTATGACCTTGCTTACCTTGGTCGTATCCTTGACTTTTGCTTCATCCATTACGAGAACAATTGGGCATCTCACACATTATGCCTACGATGTGCTTTATTCCTTTAATCTATAGGCCTTTCTCATTTCATAGCACTATGTGCAAACATTCCTTGATATTAACAAGGGAACTCCGAGACTAACTCGGAACCTTAACGCACAATCAAGGACATAAGAAGAGAATTATTTCCTAAATGTCGTTGTAGCCTCCCTATTATAAGTGTGGCCAGCAACACACCGATAAAGAGGGACTCTACTGACACAACTCCATGACACCTTAGGTTTCTTAAATCGTGCTCTGATACCAAGTTTGTCACGCCCCGAACATGGTGAGCATGACCGGCGCTCAACCAAGTAAACCCGGTCGAGCAAGACTACTTTACATCAACATCTCATCATAACTCATTCATGATTTATCATAACATAATTAGATCTTGACTTTCAAATTGAATACATTTGGCTCAATGGCCTAAAATTCTCTTCATCATGGATACATAGATTTATAAATAACTATAAATACTGTGAACATAAATACATGACAAAACACAAAACTTTAAGTACATGACCCACAATGTACATGGAGGTTCTATGGCAATAGATACCTAAGTACATAAAACAAACTAGACTCGAATAACCACTGGAACTATAGCGGGGTCACCATTATCTGCTGGGGAAGAGGGTGTACTGCTATCACTGATCAATGCCACCTGCTGTGGAACCACCTGCATCCATTAAAGATGCAGTGCCCCCGACAAAAGGGACGTGAGTACATTTGAAATAGTACTCGCATGAAAGTCAAACAGAACAACATATGAAGTTATGGCAACTCAAATAAGAGGCAAATGAAGTACATCAAGAAACTACGAAAACATCCCATAGAATCATATTTCAAGTCATATTATACTTGCATCATTCTAAACTTCTTTTAGGATCAACTGAGCCATATGAACTATACATGGAATACATAATATAATGTAATTGAAATAACATGTACATACAAAGGCAATGAAAGTGGCACCTATTGTCGGCGTTAAATATGCGTCTCACTAGACCGTCCATATCTCTCTCTTATTTTACACCTATACATTTCATAAACCGTCCTTAGTGTTCACATATCATATTATACACCTATGCATCTCATAGACCATCCACAATGTTCACATATCATATTATACACCTATGCATCTCATAAACCGTCCATAGTGTTTATTCATACCGTACACCTATATATTTCATACACAATACACCTATGTGTTTCATAGACCGTCCATATTATTCATTCATATTATACACCGATGCGTTTCATAGACCGTCCATAGGATTCATTCATATTATATATCTATGCGTTTCATAGACCGCCCTTATGATTCATTCATATTATATACCTATGCGTTTCATAGCCCGTATTTCATATTCCACACTTTCATATCTTTCTTTTCATGGATCATCATCATAAATATCAACATATATAATATTCTAAAAATCACAACTTTAGGTTCATTAGTAATGAAGGCTTTAAACACAATAGATTTCTTTCCAAGAAGTGGAGTAAAATGATTGGCAATCAAAGCGCAAGTTAAAATCATAAACGAGTAAAATGATTGGCAATCGAAATACTTTTCCCCAAAAGGGCAATACACAATTTCAACTCATGATTATGTAAGAACTCAAACCACATTGTAAATACTTACAAAGCATAGCATTAGTTAAACATGCGTATTATGATGCCCTGTGAGGTTTGTGTTATGCTCTGTTTGCTGGCAGGTGTTTTCGAAAAATGTTGAAGAAAACTATCCTTCTCATTTAGATCTTATATTATAATCTCCATGTCTTTCAGTATTCAGTCATCTCAGTATTCAGTCAGTTCAGTACCTCAGGAGTGCAGTAATCATGTATTCACGACAATTTAGTGTCCACATGTTTCTATCAGTCCCATTTAAGGTCCGGAGTTGGCCGTAGTTACAATCAGGACTATCATTCGAGGATGAATGATTCCAAGGGGGAGATAATATAACACTCGGGAAGTTTGGATTAGGTGTGGATGTGTTAAATTAGTATTAATGTGACATTTTAGACATGTGAAATCCTATCGGGATGAATATGGGTAGCAATAGTTATTTTGGAATCAAGACGCAGAGTAAGGTGCATAAGATTCCATAGAATCGACTAAGCTTATGGGAGTTCCATCTTACAACCTTAGACAGTGCAAGGCCATGAAAACTCATAGCCTTAGACAGTGCAAGGCATTGTCCAGGGCATTAACCTTAGCGCCCCTGACAGTGAAAGGACGTGTAGTTTTGGCGCCTCTGATGGCGCCTTGCACTGTTATTTTGGCGCCTCTGATGATGCCTCGCGCTGACGATGTTTATCCGAGTTACTTTTATTTCCTCCTCAAGTTTTAGGACGTGTACACTTATTTAAAAGCACTACCTCGTACCCCACACCCCAAAACACAAAACCTTACTCTAGAAAGGGAACATCTCAAGAACCTAACTCCGCCAAGGTCCCTCCATCATCCAAGGTAAGTTCTAACGATGATTCTAAGTTAATTTCAATTCTCCAACACCTTATTAACATGGGTAAGTCTTTCAAATAACTAGATATTCGATTAAGATATCATTGTTGAGCAAAGAAACCCTAGAACTCAAATTCCAGAGGATTGAACTTCAAAAAGGTAATGCTTCTACTCACTAATCATTTATAATGATGAATTGATGTGTTTTTGGGAGAATAGTAGATGGGTTTGACAAATGGAATCATATGAGCTATGCTAGGGTTTTGGGTTGTTGACTTAAGAGTGTTATAATCATTTGCGTGATGAGAAATGGAGTTAGTAACATCTATTTGGGATTGTAGAATTACCTAGAAGTAGTAGAATGAGAATTGGGTGAAGAAAACACCATTAATAAGGGCTATGAGGCTTTACGCACATAAGGTGTTTGATAAAATGCCCAAGTGACCAAAACATGAGTATTATTACTAATATAGAATCCTTTGACTTGTACTGCTATAGATTAAATTTTAAAGGGTTGCCGAATGTTATATTACACTCAAGAGCGGGAAGTTAAGGTTTGTGAAGCTAACTCTCTAAGTTTGGGAATGTTAATGATCCTCTCCACACTACGTTGTTTTACAACGTGTCTAATTGCCTCCGAAATATAGTTAAGCTTGGTTCCTTTGATAGTTGCAGGACTTCTATTCTCTAGCTTCGTAATTCGTTCATGACTTTCATTTTGAACGTCGTGAGCTCAGTGCATAATCACTATAGACTTGTGTTTGATGCCCATGGGTCTTAGTCTAGATTGCTCAGCATGTCATAAACAATTGAAGATTTAATTTTCATAATCAATTCATGAATACATGTCTCAGTCTAGTCCTATTCAGCGTTCCAATATCATGTTACTCAGTATGATTCTGTATTTCAGTATCACGTATTGCAGTATGATTCTCAGGTCCTACTTTTAAATCCTTGAATGTTGAACACCTGTATTTGGGCCTGAGGCCGTAGTTAATGCTTTATTATTCATATTTGGGCCTGAGGCGGAGGCCGTAGTTTATGCTTTATTCATATTTGGGCCTGAGGCCGTAGTTTATGCTTTATGCATCTTTGGGCCTGAGGGCGTAGTTATGTATACGTATACTTGGGCCCGAGGTCGTAGCTTGTGCACATATATATTGGGTCTGAGGCCGTAGTTTATTGAGATAAATATGTGGTTCGTCTTTCAGAAGAGGTAGTATTCATATCCTTACTTCCTTGTTCAGTTATAATTTTTCAGTTATCAGTTCTTAGTTATCAGTTATCAGTTCAATTATCAGTAATCACTTAAGTTATCAGTTCATGTTCTGTTTTAGTATTTACAGTTCTTTCTTTTAGTTGTTTTATATACCAGTGCAATTCAAATATATTGACGTCCCGTTCTCCCGGGGCCTACATCTCATAATGCAGGTAACAATTTACAGGTTGACGATTCAGAGCGCTAGGATTCTCGTACCAGCTATTTGGTGAGCCCTAGTTCTTCTGGGGCATTATCATTACTTTACAGTCTTTCAGTATTTATAGATAGTTAGTGTTTTCAATAGTTCATTAGAGGCTTTATAGACTAGAGTAACAATTAGACAGAGTCACAGGCTTTCCATGTTAAACAATGTTGGCTACAAATATGTTTCAGACTCATATTAGTGTTTTTGCACTCTGATTTATATTATTTGACTTTCAGTATATTAGTATGTGTTAGTTTATCTTCCGCATTCAGTATGTTATGATATTACATGTTGGTTGAGCCAGCCAGTTGGTTCGCTCAGTCATATGTAGTTAGGCACCGGGTGCCGTATTACATTCAGGCCCAGGTTCGGAGTGTGATATCAAAGGTTAAAAAGACGATTCGATATTTTTCTAAGGGGCTTCGTACTTTAGTATAATATAGATTATATTATTTTTCTAGAACGAAATTTTGTTGATACAAATATTGGCGCACCCAGTGGGACCATCTTTTTCTCTCATCTCTTCTCTCCAACAAACAAATTCGAAGAACACTAAGGTAACATCTTAGAAGTTCAACTCAAAGTCTGCTTCCTCAAAGGCTACCAAGAATTTCTGTTATTGTAGAAAACATCCTAAATGTTACTAAGGGAAGTGTGGGACCAGTCACAAGGAACCGATCCAAATTGCTAGGACAATGAACATATCAAGTGCAATCCAAATCTACTATTGTCTTTGGTTCATCATCTTCAAAAGGTATTAGATCCTTCACAAGCATTATCGCAGAAGGGAACAACGTAGCCGGAAGGGTCAAGAAGGTTCTTGCCCAACTTAGCTTGTCTAAGTCCAAGAAAACCTACCCGAAAGTCGATGATGATATCTTGAGTATTAGATTTACTCTGAATAACATGTCCAAATATCATGTTCATGAAAATCCTTTTTATTCTCCATCAACTAGTATGGTGATTACATGAAATGATGACCAACACTTCGTCCATAGAGGAACAACTTGCAAATTTAACAAAAGCGATTAAAGTCTTGACCAAATATATGAAAGATTAAGAAACTCGCTTTGGCAAGTTGACAGATAGGGTGGACGACCTAATGGAAGGAGATTCCATCCGTGCACCTAGGAAACGTCTAGTTGTGCAAGAAAAGATTTATTTTCTCGTAACACAACAACAACTTCTAAGGAAATCCCAGTCTCTTCCAAAGGAATGATTGTGGCTGATCAACTAAAGGAGTTCATCATGGGGACTATCAAGGATAAGTACATGGTTGCTGCCAAACCTTCTCTTACATATGTGAAACCATACACCACAAGGATTGATAGCTTAAAGATTCCCGTTGGTTATCAACCCCCCAAATTTCAGCAGTTTCATGAAAATGAAGTAACATGTGGTGTTTTTCGTCGAAACATGAAACAATGCTAGAACATGTAGTGATTAATTTGTCAAACTGTTTGTTCCATCCCTTTAAGAAAATGCTTTTCATTGGTACATAGACCTTGAGTCTGGTTTTATTGATAGCTGGGAGAAATTAGAGCAAGAAGTTCTCAAGAGCTTCTATAGTACAAGATATACACATGATGTAACTCTCAAACACATGCAAACAAAAAGGAGAGCCAGTTATTGAGTTCATCAATCGATGGAGGCATGCAAGTCTCAACTGTAAAGGTAGACTTAGTGAAGCTTCTGGATAGAGATGTGCATTCAAAGTATGCATTGGGATGATACATCTTGAAAGGCATAAAGCCTAAGACTTTTGAAGAACTTTCCACTCGCACTCATAATATGGAGTAAAGCATGGACACAGTTGGAGTGAAGGGCTACCTATCCACGAACCTCGCAAAGGCAAAGACAAGCAAGAAATCAAGAAAGGCGATTTTTTTTTACCCAAGGCCAAAAATAAAGAATGTATTAATGTCAATGTTTTGCCTGTGAAGTTCATGTCATGACCCAAAATCCAAATAGTGGTGATGGCACCTAACCCAACCCGCTAGGTAAGAACCGGTAGTACAAATCATGAGCTTCTAAGAATAGAGTTTACAAAGCGGAATTGAAATAAATACATAGTCTGTTTGAATAGTACATAAATAGAGCTTTTATAAATCTAAGGCTACCATGAACAAGAGCCAGCTATAACAGGAACGCATGTACATCTTCAAATCCGGCAACCATCGAGCACAACAACAAAAACAACCAATATCTGCACGCAATGTGCAGAACTGTAGTATCAGTACAACCGACCCCATGTTCTGAGTAAGTAACAAACCTAGCCTTAGGTTGAAAGTAGTGACGAGCTTCCACCAAGGTCGGGTCCGAAACCAATAGTCCACAACAGTCCATAACAACGTAAATAAAATAATACAAGAAGTAACTCAGAAATAAATTGCTTAGCTAAATCATGATTTCAAAAATAATAGTTTTTACTTTCAAGTACATCAGTAAAAACCCAAATCGTTTGCCGAAGTTGCCAAAAACATGAATAAGTTTGAAAACAATAACTTTTTACCCAAAATCCTTTCATTAATAAATGAGATGTTTCATTTTCTTTCCAGATAACCCGCGTAAAATCAAATGCATCACTATGCTCACCTGTCAAAAAAATGTGTGAGAAATTATGAATGATGTAATGCTGTACATCATGAGGAAAAATACATCTCTATGCCTGTATGTCATGTGTGCATGCCAATGCGATGCAACTTAGTGATAAAATCATAAACAGCCCCTCGGGCAGACCTCACAATCACTCGTATACAGCCCTTCAGGCTTACCTCACAATCACTCATAAACAGCCCCTCGGGTATATCTCACAATCACTCGTAAACAGCCCCTCGGGCATACCTCACTATCTCTCATGCCTCCCAGTCACTCAGCACTCGACACTCGGACTCAGTAGGCACCTGCGCTCATTGGGGGTGTGTACAGACTCCGGAGGGGCTCCTACAACCCAAGCGCTATAATCTGTACGGACAACTCACGTGCTATAATATCATATCAGAATCCGCACGGACAACTCACGTGCCATAATAAGCCAATAAGGCCTGCTGCAGGCGGGTAGCCCCGATCCATATAATAGTAATAATATATATAAAGCCAACATGGCCTGCTGCGGCATGCAGCCCGATCCCAAAAATATCCTCACAATCAGGCCCTTGGCCTCCCTCAGTCATCAATTTCTCCAGTCTCTCTCTCATGAGCTCACAATGTCATGAGAATAGCCCAAAAATGATGATATGATGTATCAATGAATAACAACAGAGACTGAGATATAATATGTAATGAAATGAATATGACTGAGTATGAATTTTCAATTTAAAATAAATAATTCACAATAATATGACCTCTGTGGGTCCCAAAATACTGGCACATAGCCTCAACATAATTTTTAATATGCTTTTCAGCTCAATTTCGTTAACATATAAAACCGCATGGAGAATTCCAAAATTATTTAACTACAAAATTTCACAGAAATAATTATGTCACAATTTCTATAGTGCACGCCCACATGCCCGTCACCTAGCATGTGCGTCACCTCCCAACAATTCACATAATACATACATTCAGGGTTCATACCCTCAACTTCAAGATTAGCAGAGTTACATACCTCGAACAATCCAAATCTAATGCCGAGCAAGCTAAACAATGCTCAAGAAATCCCATTATGCGTGTATCCACTTCCAAACGGCTCGAATCTAGTCACAATTAATTTTATTCAGCCCACGAAAATTATAGGAATTTATACCATATCAAAATACTAATATTTTCCACAAAATCCAAAATTACGACCCAAAAAATACCCGTGGGGCCCACATCTCGGAATCCGACGAAACTCACAAAAGACAACAACCCATCCAATTACAAGTTCAACCATACTAATTTCACTCAAATCCGACTCCAAATCGGTATTCAAACTTGAAAAAATCGTTTTGTGACATTATAGAAATTTCCTTCTATTTCTCTTGAAGATTCGATAATCTTACACCAAAAATGAAGATTAATTCATGAAATATAATCACAAGGGAGTCAAGAACACTTACCCCAAGTTGTGTGGAAAAATTCCTCTCTAAAATCGCCCAAACCGAGCTCCAAGATTTCAAAAATGAGAAGAATCTCGGAACCCTCGTTTTTAAACACTGCTCAAGCATTTCCGCACCTGTGGTGCCTGGGCTCACACCTACACATCCGCATTTGCGGAACAAATTGCGCGCCTGCGGACAAGGCCGTTCTTCCAAAACCTCACATCTACGGTGCACTTCTCGCATCTGCAGGCTCGCAGATACGCATTATCCTTTGCACATGCGGACTTGCGGATGCAGGCAATTTCTCACACCTGCGAGCACTGCCCAGTCCCACTCTTGGCCGCTTCTGTGTCTGATTTCGAGCACATGCAGCTTCGCACCTGCGATCAAAATATTCGTAGGTGCGATCACACCAGTAGGTAGCAGTTCTAGCATTTCCTTAAGTCCGAATTTGATCCGTTAACCATCCGAAACTCACCCGAGACCCCCGGGACCTCAACCAATTATACCAACAAGTCTCATAACATAATACGGACCTACTCGAGGCCTCAAATCACACCTAATAACGTCAAAACGACGAATTACACCTCAATTCAAAATCAACAAACTTTGAACTTTCAAATTCTATATCTAGTGCCGAAACACATCAAATCAATCCGGAATGACTTCAAATTTTGCACACAAGTTACATTTCACATTCCGGACCTATTCCAATTTCGAGAATCGGATTCCGACCCCGATATCAAAAAGTCAACCCCCGGTCAAACTTCCCAAAAATTCAACTTTCGGCAATTCAAGTCTAATTCCACTACGGACCTCCAAATAGTTTTCCGGATACGCTCCCAAGTCCAAAATCACTATACAGAGCTATTGAAATCATCAAAACTCCATTCCGGGGCCGTTTACACATAAGTTGACATTCGGTCACTATTTTAACTTAAGCTTCAAACCTTGGAACTGAGTGTTCTAATTCATTCCAAAACCTCACCGTACCCAAACCATTTACTCCGCTAATTCACACAACAATTGTAAAGTACAATTTGAGCAGTAAATGGTTAAACAGGGTTGTAATACTCAAAATGACCGACCGGGTCATTAAATTCTCCCCCACTTAAAATATACGTTCGTCCTCGAACATGCCAAGAGTTGTTTCCAAGCCCCAAATCACTATTCCATCTTACCTCGCACGTACCCGGGGGTAAACCCATGCCACCCTATTCGATATAGGATTGAGAACACAATACAACTGAAATCATTGATTTAACTTTAGGCCATAAACCTTGGAATTTAATCTCCAACCTTTAGAATTTCTTTCAAGACACGAATCTTACATTTACACACTATATGAGTTTGAACAAGCTGTATCAAGCCATAACCATAACCACAGATATAATCAACTAACATATTACACAACCCGTTTGCTCGTGGCACCATTCCTGATCATGGTGACTACTCCAAAACCAACCGATACTAGTATTAAACCCATATCGAACCAAACCTCATGCCAAAACCTTCGTACACTGTTAATAATAAAAGGAAACACGCGAAATGTCATGACCACTTACCAGATCAACAAGTCACGGAGCTCTCTCGCCCCAACCAGAACCATAATCGCTTTCTAAGCCGACTTTCAATATTATCCTTCCGAACATACCGTAATCAAACCTGATAGTACCCATTCTAGGTCCAATGATCTCATCTTATCCAAAACGACCACTCTAGTGACATGCCATATCAATACAATCTGACGCCATAACCCGTGCAATTCGTGCACCAATAAGCAACCTTCCAAATATACTCAAATCACAGAAAACTGATTCAGACGGGAGAACCGTCCCGCAAGCTCAACAAGTACCACCACAGCGCAATGCTAAGAACCTATCACACACGGCAGAACCAAAACACACGAATCTAACACAAGGGATCATATCTCAACATAACTCCACTACAATGCGCGACCCCATCCAAAAGCTGGTCCATATTATCTTCCTTGAGTCACCCTGCTCAAAAATCAATAACGACGGAGAGGCAAATGACAAAAATGACACACGAACTTCAAAGAACATAACTATTACGCAACCGATCATGCAATACCCAAATGCTCATCTCGCTCGAATTTCGCCATGAGGCTCCCAATAGAATCGCACCATTTGTACACATAACCAATGAATCACAACTCCTCGTAGCATAAGGGAGTAACTCACAGATCATTTCAGAACATGAATAAGTTCAACATCAACTGAGTGGCACGTCCCTCAACAATAGCAGTATGGGGCCAACCACCCCGGCTCGGTATAGAATACACATCTTAATTGGGCCTACCAATGGACCCCCAAATCAACTCTGGTCACCCACAGTAGATAAATAACCCTCAGAAAATTCACAACGATGGAGTCATAATACATACCATTATCTGGCTAGCTTCGTCCATGACTTCACCATCCGCAACCATAAAATAATCTGCTCTAAGTCCACAGAACACACGAATCACCATGTCTGATTCCATCTCCACCACTCGAATGTCTAACACATCTCTCATACACGATCATTCCACGAGGATATTTCTCCTATTCTTTCTTGCCACATAGCAGCGTCTTAAAATCAACAGTCGATCAACCAGGAAAATGCCGCAATACCTATAGAATATCCATAATTCAAAGCATAGTGCGTCTTCTGAAATGTATATTCTACTCACGCAATACCAAATAGTGATAGCATTCATCTAAGCATCGAAAACTGTTCATCCCCTATAAGAATTTATGACCTCCCTTTCAAATCTAAACCGTGACCTTGCACACGACAACCTTAATCCCACACAACACACCGCATCTATCATGCCATCATTTGAAAAATACGAGAACCTCGTAATCATTCTGAGTCACAAGTAAAATACAGATCCGATCAGCCAGAAGCCTCCCATTTGATCCCATCCGGTGAAAAATCACAATACTCAACATGCTCCTCAGGCCGGTAGGAAAATACCTATCTCAAACCGTGGTAGGAATACTCGAGAGTGCTTTGGAATCCATTTGCACATAATCAAGCCATCAGAGTTGAATTTCTCTAACTCAACCAATCCATGCAGGTCACCAAACCCAAGAATATTGCCACCAAAACATCTGTAACGTCTTACCACATCGTAATTACCCAAAAGACCGATCCTACCATTACCATATTGGTCCAGTCTACTACTCAGTTGTCCCATTTCTCCGAGTCCTTTCCGAATTTGCCTTCAAATTGATACTTCTCCTTGCTAAAACACCACGATCTTTAGTCACAACTCACCCCACAAACCTTAGTATAGAACCACAACGCCTTGCGGCCCTTAAGCAACTGTATTCTTCTTAAGCACCTCCATAAATACCACAACTGTAACACTCACTCTGAAAATACCTTAGGTAAATTTAAAAATTCCCCTTTCCTTTCTTATACTAAAATATAAAGTCCCTAGTCATACAGAATTTTCGCAAGTCCAGTCGCCATTAAATGCAAATCTCAGATTTTATCCATACACAAGTCTCGAGAATTTCTCAATTGCTATATATAAACTTCGAACCTATTGGAACTTTCTCGAGAGTCACCCACTTTGCTCAATCCAAATTACATCGCCCAAATGGGCCAAAAGACACGGCCCAATAGCGCAACAACACTCAAAGAATTAACTTTACTTTTAATACCACCGATCAAATTCATACTCCGTGGGCACTACGTCATTCACAAATAACAATTCACCCATCCCACAATTTTTATATACTCATAAAGTGCAATACAACCCGTATTCAGAAATTTCCTTACTCGAGTCATTCTCGAACTTCACCTCTGCAAGTTATAACTAATCCACCAGTATGCCTCAGTCCAAAACTAAACCTTTACATATAACCATGAAATTGAATTATCAATAGCAGGCTCCCCCACTTGGCTCAAAGCCATAAACTAAAACATTCCATAACTCACAATACCAATACTCTATTACTGCCATAATGCCACAATTAGTTCAACGAAACTTCGTCTCAAACTCATGCAGCGCTAACCATAAAAATACCCCAAATCATCCGTTAAGCTCGCAATTATTCTCTTGACACTCAAGTCAACTTTCTCAGCCAGGTTCAAATTCAAACCTCCACACATACGTCCTGCTGGCAGAAAGGAAATTCTCCGCTCACATATAAGGAAACATACCTACATAGATTACTCCGCAAGGGATAACCCACCTGCTTAGCCTCAAATTGGTATCTTGTTATACCCTTTTGCAGTCACAATTACTATGCAATCACTTAATCTTTCTAAGTCCAAACTCATTAACCAGACATGAGAATTTAATTTGCCCCAAAATTTAACACGTGAAAATATCTTTCAAAACATTAATACTCGAGGCTGTACATTACATCAAAACGAAAATCAAGCACCCAATGGCCTTTCTTTTACATTTCAAGGAAACACTTCTCGTCATATTCCAATCATCTTAACACATCCCATGGTCATATCATACCCATTATACCGCCATTCCACTGCTCATCAAGCCACAAATTCCACTGCAGGGTCATTACCGGACATATGCCTCCAATTGTACAAGTTACAACCGAAGCTACCAAGCTTAAGCTGCGGTCTAACCATGGCCTCAAGTCCTCCAAACTGTCCCATCACCAAAATACAAAATACTCACCTCGAACCTCGTCCATGGAATCACAAACCGGCGATGCACAGCTGATAACGAGCGCTCATGTACGCATACGAATACGTGGAAGGAATTCCAAGAGTTATAATTTAAGCTGAATCAATTCCGCACGATAAGGAAATAAAGATGGGAAGTATATATCCTAAATGCCCTGTAGCCTCTCGAAGATAAGTATGGACGTCATCATACCGATCGATAAGACTCTACTAGACACTTGCTCATGACTCGAACAACCTATGAACCTAGAGCTTTGATACCACCTTGTCACGACCCAAAATCCAACAAGTCGTGATGGAACCTAACCCAACCCGCTAGGTAAGCCAACTTTCAACTATCCAATTCCATTAATAATTATTAAAGCAATTTAAGTAAATAGAGATCTTAATATTATACATTCCCCAAGAACTGGTAGTACAAATCATGAGCTTCTAAGAATAGAGTTTACAAAGCGGAAATGAAATAAATATATAGTCTGTTTGAATAGTACATAAATAGAGCTTTTATAAATCTAAGGCTACCATGAACAAGAGGCAACTATAACAGGAATGTAGGTACATCTTCAAATCCGGCAACCATCGAGCACAGCAACAACAACAGCCAATATCTACACGCAATGTGCAGAAGTGTAGTATTAGTACAACCGACCCCATGTACTGAGTAAGTAACAAACCTAGCCTTAGGTTGAAAGTAGTGACGAGCTTCCACCAAGGTCGGGTCCAAAACCAATAGTCCACAACAGTCCATAACAACGTAAAGCAAATAATACAAGAAGTATCTCAGAAATAAAATGCTTAGCTAAATCATGATTTCAAAAATAATAGTTTTTACTTTCAAGTACATCAGTAAAAACCCAAATCGTTTGCCGAAGTTGCCAAAAACATGAATAAGTTTGAAAACAATAACTTTTTACCCAAAATCCTTTCATTAATAAATGAGATGTTTCATTTTCTTTCCAGATAACCCGCGTAAAATCAAATGCATCACTATGCCCACCTGTGAAAAAAATGTGTGAAAAATTATGAATGATGTGATGCTGTACATCATGAGGAAAAATACATCTCTATGCCTGTATGTCATGTGTGCATGCCAATGCGATGCAACTTAGTGATAAAATCATAAACAGCCCCTCGGGCAGACCTCACAATCACTCGTATACAGCCCCTCAGGCTTACCTCACAATCACTCATAGACAGCCCTTCGGGCATACCTCACAATCACTCGTAAACAGCCCCTCGGGCATACCTCACTATCTCTCATGCCTCCCAGTCACTCAGTACTCGGCACTCGGACTCAGTAGGCACCTGCGCTTATTGGGGGTATGTACAGACTCCGGAGGGGCTCCTACAACCCAAGCGCTATAATCTGCACGGACAACTCACGTGCTATAATATCATATCAGAATCCATACGGACAACTCACGTGCTATAATAAGCCAATAAGGCCTAATGCAGGCGGGCAACCCTGATCCATATAATAGTAATAATATATATAAAGCCAACATGGCCTGCTGCGGCGTGCAGCTCGATCCCAAAAATATCCTCACAATCAGGCCCTCGGCCTCCCTCATTCATCAATTTCTCCAGTCTCTCTCTCATGAGCTCACAATGTCATGAGAATAGCCAAAAAATAATGATGTGATGTATCAATGAATAACAACAGAGACTGAGATATAATATGTAATAAAATGAATATGACTGAGTATGAATTTTCAATTTAAAATAAATAATTCACAATAATATGACCTCTGTGGGTCCCAAAATACTGGCACATAGCCTCAACATAATTTTTAATATGCTTTTCAGCTCAATTTCTTTAATACATAAAACTGCATGGAGAATTCCAAAATTATTTAACTACAAAATTCCATAGAAACAATTACGTCACAATTTCTATAGTTCACGCCCACACGCACTTCACCTAGCATGTGCGTCACCTCCCAACAATTCACATAATACATACATTCAGGGTTCATACCCTCAGCTCCAAGATTAGAAGAGTTACTTACCTCGAACAATCCAAATCCAATGCCGAGCAAGCTAAACAATGCTCCAGAAATCCCATTATGCGCGTATTCACTTCCAAACGGCTCGAATCTAGTCACAATTAATTTTATTCAGCCCACGAAAATTATATAAATTTATACCATATCAAAATACTGATATTTTCCACAAAATCTGAAATTACGCCCCAAAAATTACCCGTGGGGCCCACGTCTCGGAATTCGAATAAACTCACAAAATACGACAACCCATCCAATTACAAGTTCAACCATACTAATTTCACTCAAATCCGACTCCAAATCGGTATTCAAACTTGAAAGATTCACTTTGTGACATTATAAAAATTTCCTTCTATTTCTCTTGAAGATTCGATAATCTTACACCAAAAATGAAGCTTAATTCATGAAATATAATCACAACGGAGTCAAGAACACTTACCCCCATTTGTGTGGAAAAATTCCTCTCCAAAATCGCCCAAATCGAGCTCCAAAATGAGAAAAATCTCGGAACCCTTATTTTTAAACACTGCCCAGGCATTTCCGTACCTGCGGTGCCTGGGATCGCACCTGCGCATCCGCATTTGTGGAACAAATTGCGCGCCTGCGGACAAGGACAATCTTCCAACACCTCGCATCTGCGGCGCACTTCTCGCATCTGCGGGCTCGCAGATGCGCATTATCCTTCGCACATGCGGCTTTACGGATGCGGGCAATTTCTCGCACCTGCGAGCACTGCCCAGTCCCACTCTTGGCCACTTCTACGGCTGATTTCGCGCACATGCGGCTTCGCACCTGAGATCAAAATCTTCACAGGTGCGATCACACCAGTAGGCAGCAGTTCCAGCATTTCCTTAAGTCCGAATTTGATCCGTTATCCTTCCGAAACTCACCCGAGGCCTCCGGGACCTCAACCAATTATGCCAAAAAGTCCCATAATATAATACAGACCTACTCGAGGCCTCAAATCACACCTAATAACATCATAATGGCGAATTACACCTCAATTCAAAATCAACAGACTTCGAACTTTCAAATTCTATATCTAGTGCCGCAACACATCAAACTAATCCGGAATGACTTCAAACTTTGCACACAATTCACATTTCACATTCCGGACCTATTCCAATTTCCAGAATTGGATTCCGACCCCGATATCAAAAAGTCAACCCCCGGTCAAACTTCCCAAAAATTCAACTTTCGGCAATTCAAGCCTAATTCCAATACGGACCTCCAAATAGTTTTCATGATACGCTCCTAAGTCAAAAATCATCATACGGAGCTATTGGAATCATCAAAACTCTATTACGGGGTCGTTTACACATAAGTAGATATCCGGTCACTATTTTAACTTAAGCTTCAAACCTTGGAACTAAGTGTTCCAATTCATTCCAAAACCTCACCGGACCCGAACCATTTACCTCGGTAATTTACACAGCAACTGTAAAGTACAATTTGAGCAGTAAATGGGGAAATGGGGTTATAATACTCAAAATGACCGGCCGGGTCGTTACAGTTCACCACCAAGGTAGTCAAGAAACAGAGTGTGAAGACAACTTCTTTGGAGGATAAGGCAAACTGAAAACTGACTCCAAAAGAAATGCTAGAGAAAGAGTACCCATTCCTTGATTCTGGCATTTCTGCGATCTTTGATGAACTCCTTGGACTAAAACTTCTTGAGTTACCAGAGAGGAAATGACCAAATGAAGAAAGAATGACCAATGAACCAAATTATTGAAAGTACCATCGATTGGTCGGCCACCTTTTGATAAATGATTCGTCTTCAAGGACAAAGTAATGGAGCTAGCCTGAGAAGGGAAGATCATACTTGAATATGAGAAAGCAGAAGCAAACAAAGTTTGTATCACTTTTGGCATGGGAACAACAAATTTGGCATGCTAAATCCATACATAGCTTGCAATATTGCTGAAGGACATCAAGAGAAAGACGAACCAAGTGTATTTCTGCCAAGAATGATCTAGTTTGGAGACTTTGATCATGTGGATGCAAATGAATTGCATCTCCTTATACGCCAAGAGAGCTGGTGCTAGTAGAGCGGGGATCCTCAAACAGAGATGGAAACCAAGTGGATCAACTTGACAACGAATGCTGGACTCTCGTGACTCATAGCAAACATGGCAAAGTAAGCTCACAAAAGGAGTTGGCTAAACGACAAACTAGGAAAAATGGTGAGAAAACCCAAAAAGAAAAACCAATTAAGTGGTCAAAGAAGGAGAAAATGAAGGGGTAGTACCACTAGAAACCACGTCTACCTGTATCATTAGAAGAAGTTTTACCAAACTTGTTCTGCACCAAGTTCATCTTTGATGACGTCAAAGCTTTGTGTTGCAATGTCGATGAGAAAGGAGAAAAAGTGCAACCTCATCGCGTCCATCATCTAAAGTCACTCCAAAGTATTCTCATAAAGTTGAGGATGCTTCCACAACCAAAATCACATCATCGTTCCTATCGTTGAAAGACCCTTCAAAGTCTTCTCATACATGTGTGGATACTTGCATGGCCCAAATCACATAATCGTGTCTGTTGATACTCAATTTTTCCCTCAAAATTTATAAAGTATTCCATAAACTTTTCAAAAATATTATTTTTTTATTATTACCCAATTTATATTACTAGAGTTCATACAAATAATTGTTTAAATAATTTTTAAAGCTTTTAAATTTGATTTCTTGCATTGTTTTTGGTAAGAGGGGAAACCCGCAGCCGCTACAACCTCTGCCACAACCTCTGCCCTTCGTGTGAGCACTCTGTGATGAGCACTTTGTGCGCACTGGGTAAACCTCCCCCTGTGTAATAGCCTGCATACCACACATGGGATGTAAACCGCACTAGGCAAGCTCTGTGCGACAGGCTCAACCGAGAAGGCATTGAGGGGGGAATCGATCCCAACTCATACGTATAGATGACCGCTCTCCAAACCAACTAGGCAACCCCGAAGGGGTAGTTTTTACATTTTTATTGTTAATTATTTATTAATTATTCTTTCAAAATTATCTTTGGGTGATTAATCATCCAAATTAGTTATTTGCACCCATATGCATATTTTATAATATGTTATTACATTTTTATGTAATTATACTTGCATTTTTACACCATTTGCTCATCATTCAATAATACCTTATATTCCATAAATAATTACATTTTTGTTGCATTATTCAGGTTAAAATAGCATTTTATGTTTTTGTCACGACCCAAATTAACCCTCCGTAAGGTGTCGTGATGGCACCTAGTCATTACGACTAGGTAAGCCTAATATTACAAAACATAAATATAAAGAAAATACAATATTTTAAAGATAAATAATATATTATAAATAGCCAAGAGTAGTACCACTCGGCATATACAAAATAATTTTCCAAGACCCGGAATATCACTAAGTCACAAGCTGCTATAATCTATGTAGCTCTATACAAAAGTTTGAAGATAATAAAGACAGTCTCTAGGCGAGGGAGTAGAAGGGGACTCCAAAGATCTGCGGACGCAAGCAGAAGTACCTTGAAGTCTCCTAGAATCAGCAGCACGCACTAACCCCAAGGCTGATAGCTCGTACCTGGATCTGCACACGAAAACATGTGCATGAAAGGGCATGAGTACACCACAATGGTACCTAGTAAGTGCCAAGCCTAACCTCGGTCGAGTAGTGACGAGGTTAGGTCAAGGCCCTACCGGAGTAAATATAATAAATTAAACAGTAAAAGATATAAGTAAAATTTACGGTAACACAGTTAAAAACAATTCTCGAAAATTTAACAGTTAAGGGAGTCCTCGACTCAGAACAAGGTAAACACAGTGAGGAATCTCCCGGAATACGTCCGTAGTCCCAAAGTAAATATGCAGTGCTGGGGAATCTCCCGGAATAAATCCATAGTCCTAAAGTAAATATGCAAGACAGGGAGATCTCCTGGAATACGTCCGTAGTCCCAATTTAAATATGCAACGCAAGATGAAATGGTAGTTATGGCATCGAGTTATATATTTTATACTGAACACAGACAAGGAAAATAGGGATTTAACTAAGCATGGCGCACAGAATGTCAAATAGGGAGTTAAAACACGTAAGCATGCTTTTCTAGTCTAAACTAAACAATTAAGCATATTAGCACAATTTAATAAGAGGAACAATTTATGATAAAAAAAGGATAAATGGGATTTTTTGCAATAACAGCCCGTGTACATACTCGTCACCTCACGTACACGGCGCTCACACACCAAATAATATCAAAATATCCTAAGGGGAAAGTCCCTAACACAAGGTTAGACAAGTCACTTACCTTGAACCGCTCAAATAAACTCGATATCACGTTCTTGCCATGAGTATCTGACTCCAAATGGCCCAAATCTATTCAAATAAATTGCATAATGTAAATATAACTACAAGTAACTAATTTAGCTAATTAATTCGAAGCTAAAGCGTGAAATTAGGAAAAACTCCCAAAAAGTCACCCCGAGCCCACGTCTCGGAATCAGATAAAAATTACAATTTATAAACACCCATTCACTCACGAGTTCACTCGAACAAAAATTATCTAAATCCGACGTCAAATTCCCCATTCAAATCTCAGATTTTCAATTGGGGAACCTTTTCCCCCATTTTCAAACTTCTACCCTCAATTTCCTTAATTAGACGAGGAAAACAACAATAGATTATTGTATTATGATCAAAATAGAGTTAGAATTAATTACCCAATAGTTCTCCTTCAAAATACCTCGAGAAATCGTCTCCCACCGAGCTCCAAATCGAATTTTGTGTTATGAAATTTCAAACCCTCGAAATCCCCTTTTCTGCCCAGCGATTTCCGTATCTGCGGTCTCGCACTTGCGAAAATATTAACGCAGGTGCGGAAGTCACTTATTAGGCTGGGTCTACATCTACGACCCCTGGGTCGCATCTGCGGCTCCGTTTCTGCGGACGACCAGCCGCACCTGCGAGCCCAGCATGCCCTGTCCATTTACGCATCTGCGAACTCTCAAGCACACCTGCGAGTCCGCACCTGCGGACTCCCCTTTGCCGGTGTGAAACACCAGAACCAGCTATGCACCAGATTTTCCTAAGTCCAAATTTTTCTCCATTAAGCATCCGAAACATACCCGAGGCCCCCGGGACCTCAACCAAACATACTAACCACTCCTAAAACACCATACGAACTTAGTCGAGCTTTTAAACCACGTCGAACAACACCAAAATCATGAATTAAGCTCGGATTCAAGCCTAAGAATTTAATTTTTTTCCAAATTCTACAAATGACGCCGAACCACATCAAATCTAGTCCGAATGACCTCAAAATTTATACACAGGTCACAAATAACATTACGAACCTACAACCACCTTCGGAATTCCATTCCGAGCTCGATATCAAAATGTCCACTATCGACCGAAATCGCTGAAAAACTAACTTTCGCCAATTCAAGCCTAAATCTACTACAGACCTCCAAAACACATTCCGGATGCGCTCGTAACCCCAAAATCACTCAACGGAGCTAACGGTGTCGACAAAATTCTATTCCGGATCCGTCTTCACACAGTTCCGACTACGGTCCAAGCTCTAAGGCTTAAACTCACAACTAGGGTCTAAGTGTCCCAAAACTCTTTGAATTCCATAACCAATCACTCCGGCAAGTCCCAAAAGCAGAAACAAATATAGGGAAGGCAGATATTAAGGGATCGGGGTTCTAATTCTCAAAACGACCGGCCGGGTCGTTACAGTTTTTACAATCTTCAGTCACCATTTCAAATTATTAAATTGCATAAACAACATTTTATATATTTATTAAGCTATTTTATTAATTTATTTTTCCTTAATTTTTATTTGTTTTAATTCCAGCCCAATTAAAGCCAATTTTCAGACCAAGTAGGCCCAAATCACTGGACCAGAGATCCTAGACCCTTAGCCCAACCACCCCTAGCCCAAACCAAACAACCCCCTTTCATAAATTCGGTCCGAAAAAATCCTGGCCGTTGATCTCTCAAGATCAGCGGACCACAACCATCCCTCCATTCTCATCCCCACCGGCCACCCTCACGCACTGTCATCCCCTTCTTATCTCCTGAGAAACCCTAGCAGCCGCCCCACCCAAATCCAATCTCTGTCCGAGATAATATGGAAATCTTCCATATTTTCTTTCCTTTTCTGCACACACATCGATTCTTTCCATATCCTCAACACTGTACATTCGGTACTGAGTTATTTATAAAATCTAATCAATGGGTTTTTGTTCAACGCCGATTTTGTATACTCACTATTTTATTAACTCGATACATTCATAACAAGGACATATGGGTCCGATTCAGTGAGATCTTTGGCTAATTTTGACTACCTGTCAAACTAGGGTTTGTTTGAATTTTACCTATTCCTATTTGGAATAGGTTCTGCATGGGATTTTCCCTCTTCCTGTTTGAACCTGAATGATTTTCTTTTCTTGTTTGTCTGCTTAATCGAACACTATATAAAACCCTTCCCCAATTCCTCTAAAATGGACCTAAAATCACTACTACTCACTCACTCACTCGCTCGCTTGCTCACTCACTCACCCACTCACTCACTCACTCTGGTATTCTTTGAAACTATTGATTCTTGGCCGGCTGAAAGCTAAGGCCACTATGACTAATTCATTAACTTCCTCCGGTGCGAGTAATGCTCGGAGCTCATTTGAAGCTCTTGTGAACTCTGGCACACCGGTTTTGGGAGTTCTGCTATTCACTCTTTACTACTGCTAATTAAGCTGCTGTTGAAACTAAGTTTTCTCATTTACTTGCTCGTTAATTTGCAACTGGTGAGTGCCATTGACTTTTGCAATTTTATTCCCTTTTTTTCTTATGTTCATGTTATGTATACCAATGTTAATTGAATTTCTGTGAACCAATATGATTTTGATACTGTGTTACCTTTGTTTGTAATCCTATTTGTCTGAAAGCTAATCTGCAATCCTGTGTTTTCTTTTGTCCAAACCTACCTAAGTCTTAAACTTTAGGGTCTTCTCATTATGTATATTTAGCTTGATTTATTTCTAACCTTCTTAGACCTGCCTAGTCTATTATGTTTATGTAGACTTGAATCCTGCATTTGTTGCTTGTTATGAGTTCATCTTCATGCCATGCTTTGGATTTTTGTATTAAGACCTCTTGTGATGACTGATGTTTACCCAACATCTCAAATATGCTAGGTCTCTCCTATTTGAAACTAAGTGAATGGTCGTAAAATATGCCTATCCGTTGCTTATTTTAACTCCCATGATGAGGAATTCTATTTGGTTACAAAGGCTAATTATGACCATGTCTTCTTTATAGTTCCATGTTGAGACATTCATGCAAAATCGTTACTTGTTATTTTTCTAGAGTTAGTCCTTGATCATGTTTTCTCTAGATTCCCATGTTAAGGCTTCCAGGTCTGAAGTTCCACTTAAGTTAGTTTTAGACAATGTTTGCTTTGAATTTCTGCCTAGTAAGCTTTTGCTATCTTATGATGTTCAATTCTATGGCCAATTTCGCGATCGCAGATCCATTCCGCGGGCCGCATAACCATCGCAGAGTTGAGCAGAAAAATTATTAAATTTTGAATGTCGTTTGCGGTCCATTATGTGATCGCATACCGTTTTGCAGTCCGCACTTTCGTTGCAGATTTAGCATGAAGAATTTTGGAGGGTGATTCTGCGATCTATTTCCCAGCTGTATAACTGGTCTACGGACCGCAGACCTGCCGCAGACTTGTCCAGACCAACCCAGTTTTCAGGATCATTTTTGCAGTCCATTTTGCGGGCCACATATCTGTTCTGCGGTCCACTGTGCGATCGCGTAGTTTGTCACACCTCCTTTTTATGAAGATAAAGAGTTTTTCCAATTAAAGTGATATTATTTGGAAAGGGATTATTTTATTTAATTTGAAGAGTCGCCACTCGGAATTATTTAATTAAAGATGTTCCGAGTCACCAAATTTTGAATCCCAATTCAAGGAAGTTTTACTCTATTTATGGTCTGCGAACACAGAAGACCGGGTAAAAAATTTTGTTAACCTAGGAGAAGGTGTGAGGCACTCCCGGATTATATGATTTTAGTACGATCGCTTAACAAATTAAACTCGGCTTAATTGTCTAATTATTACATGTTTAAAACCTTTTATGCGTTACCTCTTCTATATCGCTTTTAATTATTTTAAACAATTATGAAATTTATTTAAACAAGTCATGGTGTTGCGCACTTGTTATTTTTGTACACATCGCAAATCAAGCCACGTGAAACGTACCCGTGATTCACAACATGTTTATTTTAATTATTTGAAGTTGTGGTCAAGTCGTGAGAATGCGCACTTGAGTTGGGATTTACGTATCACGACCATGCCACGGGAACCGTACCCATAGTCACGATGATTTATTAATCGCGCCTAAAGCAAGCTACAATGTTCATGAATTGATTTTCTTAGACCACGTTGAGATTATTGTGAGGCTAAGAGTTATGGAAATTATTTGTGGATGAAGTGACTTAATTACTAATGACTCATTTAGAACTCGATGGCGAAAAGGCTCTTGCAATTCATCTTATAATCTATAGAAATAGGCCCAAATGACGGTAATACAGTTATTAACCTAATCGTACTTATTACTAAAAATTATTCCTAAAGCCCAATCATTTCATGTGAATGTCCAACTTATCTTTTAAGATATTAGCATACTGCCTAATTATTCATTTACCAATTAAGCTTTGAGCCCATATTCTTAGTATCTACAATTATTCCAAAATAGCGAAACCAGTGAAGCAAAACTCACATCTTAACACCAAAAGAATTATCCAAGTAATTCAAGGCATGCTAACACCACATTTACTAAATAAACTAAAAAAATAGTAAGCAATTAGGCTAAAAATATCCGTCAAAAATAACAAGTGAAACATTATACCAATCATGAATCAATCTTAAGCAAAGAACATGAGATAAAACAGAAAACATTCCAAACTTAAAGCAAGCATAATATGAACTGGAATCCGAAAAGTGGAGAACAAGAAATGGACCTTTTAATAGCTAAATATTCTTCGATACAACAGGAACAAAGATCTGCGGGACTTTTGTACAAACTAACCGCCACCACCGGAAACGGGAACCTCGACCTCGACTGAAGCTCTTATGTAGTGGTGTTTTGGGTTGGTTTGAGGTGGTGGTTCATGGAGGAATATGAGGTGTTAGGTGTTAATTTTCTGCTGGAATTTTAGGCTGGTTTTTGGTGCCACGTGGGTGGTTTTTGAAGCTACGTTAAGGGACGTTTTCAGGTTGTTAAAGGGTGGTTTACGGACTATTTTTGGAGCTGTTTGGTAGCTCATTTTTGTTGTGTTTTGAGGATGACTTCAGCTGCATTTTTGAGGTATTTTGGAGACCTTTTTTGGCTGATTTAATTGCGTCCATGGCTGGATGTTTTATGGTGGTCTTGGGGAAAGTTTCAACTTATTTTCATGGCTGTTTTGGGTGTTTAAAGTGGAAAGTTGGGCTTGACTGTAATGGAACCTTGGACCTATGAATCTATGGAGTTTTCAAGTGGTTAAAGGTGATCTTATATGGCTGGAAATAGAGGAAAGAAGATGGTATTAGTGGTGGCTACATTGTTTTCCTCAGAGAAGAAGTTGCGCTGAAACTTAGAGAAGAAAATATGGCTGCTCCCCTTTTCGTGTTCGCCCCAATTTCGTTCTCTTTTTTTCTTTCCCCTTTTATTTGTGAAGTGTGTCCATTATATATAGATGTGTGTGTTGTATATCTGATGTGAGGAAGTGGGATGAGTGGGGGAAGTGGAGAAAGGGACGTGAGGGAGGTGGGAAAAGATGGGGGATTATGGGTGTTCAACTTTGTTAAGGTAAGGATTTAGATAAAGTTTGATAACAAACTTTTATCATTTTTGACGCAAGCTGACTTCAATTTTTTTTTCTTTGTATTAAATTATGAAGATAAGAAGTTTAAACATCTTACAATATAGGAAAACTAAATATTCACATGTACTTTAAATAATAATAAGAAAAGCTACCATAACTTATTTAAATTCTAATTAAGAGAAACTAAATATTTTTTGTAATTTTTTTTTTCTCTTTACAAATAGAAATAAAATTTGTACTATAAGTATGTGAATATTTTTGTAGTTTTTTTTAAATTATTTTTTTTAATAAAACCTATTAAGAGTACGATAAAAGTTTATAATATTAATATTAGACCTAAAATAAATATTTACACTAAAATAGTATAGAACTTGGGTATGGTAAAAAATTAGTTATTCACAAAGTTGAGTTCGGAGGGTCCATTTTTTTATTTTTATAACCCGACCCCATTTTGGTTAAAAGACTTTGGGGCTTGTTTTGAAGGCATAAATCAGATGTTTTAGAGAGAAGTGAGTATACTAGAGAGAGAGAGGGAGAAGACCTAGCAATTCTAATCATCAATCCTTGTCTCAATCTTGAAGATTCAAGGGAATCACTCACTAAACCATCATCTATCCGGGTAAGTCCTTCTCCTAAGCTTTCATGTAAGAGGTTATGAGTTTAAATATGTTATGGGGTTGGAGATAGGCCATGCATGTGCCAATAGGAGGTAGTATGTGGGGTTATTGAACTATTTCAGGTAGTTTCTTGTTGAAATTGGTTGAGGGAGGAAGGAGTTACCATTGTAGAGCTTTGTAGTCGATTTTGCATAGCAGGTGTTTGACAAAATTCCCAAGAGAGTTATATCATGAGAATCCTTCTAATTATTATTCGATTTTCGCTATCTTCCTATAGATTGATATTTCTAAAAGTGTTGGGACGTTGTAGTAATCTAAGGAAATATCAAGCAATGTATGTTGGCTAAACTTCTCTCTTAGAATCGAATTCCATGATGCTCCCGTAAGTTTCAAGTATGGTTGGCCCAGGTTTCTTATCCCCATGTTCCGAGTTGTTCCTAATAGATTCGGTTATCCCAAGTAAGCGTTGTGTTGAAAGATGTATATACTCAAAACGGGTTCCAATTGATCCTATCTTATTATAACCTCTTCGAGAATGTGTTCAAGTATGGTTTATGTAATAAAATGTTATGACTTCAATTATTGTTTCAAATGAAAGGCTATTATGCTTAACTTGGAAAGAAAACCCAATGTACTTAAGACTCATATTGCTAATATACATATCAAATATCGATTTCCAAATACCCTTATTGTTGATAAACTATGACGATACTTGGAAGTGAAAGAAGTGAGAGTGAGATATATAATATGGCCATGGTTGTTGTAACTAGTGCATATGATTTGAATCTATGTTTCAATCGTAAATAACCATAGTCTTCTTTGTAAGAGTTTCTGATGTGTTTTGAGTTCTTATTTACCCATGAGTTGAAACTGTGTATTGCCCTTTTGGGAAAAGTATTTCAAGAATAAGTGGTGTATAACTCGTTTATGATTTTAACTTGTGCTTCAATTGCAAGTCATTTTGCTCCATTCTTTGGAATGAAACCCATTGTGTTTAAAGCCTTCATTTCTAATGAACTTAAAGTTATGATTTTCTGAAATATTCTATATGTTTATATTTATGATGATGCTCCTTGAAAGTAAAGAAATAAAAGTGTGGAATATGAGATGCGGCCACCGTGCCATGAATGAAGAGTCGTATGTATGTCCAAGAGTGCCAATAAAATAATGATGCTGTGAGTGGTTGAGAGTACTAATGAGGCATATGTAATGACCCGACTTATCGTTTTAAGAATTAGCGTCTCGTTCGGTGGCTTAAGATCTCGAGCAGCTTCGTAATATGTGCTATGACTTGCGTACAAGGTCGAGTTTCATTTTCGGATGATTCGGGATCAATTTGAAAGAACAACTCTTGTTTCTAAAGCTTAAGCAAAAAAAGTTGACCGAAATTTGACTTTTGTGTAAACAACTCCGGAATGGAGTTTTGATGATTCCGATAGCTCCGTATGATGATTTTAGACTTAGGAGCATGACTGGATGTTGATTTGGAGGTCCGTAGGTCGTTTCGACATAAATTGGCGAAAGTTGAAAAATAGAATTTAGAAGTTTGACCGGGAGTTGACTTTATCATTATCGGGGTCAAAATCGGATTTTGGAAATTGAAACAGGTCCGTAATGTCATTTATGACTTGCGTGCAAAATTTGAAGTCAATTGGAGTTGTTTTGATATAAATCGGCATCAATTTCGGAATTTGGAAGTTCATAGTTCATAGGCTTGAATTTGGGTTGCGATTCATAGGATCGAGGTAGTTTGGATGTTGTTATTTGAGGCCTCGAGTAAGTCCGTATTATGTTATGAGACTTATTGGTATATTCGAACGGGGTCCGGAGTGGCTCGGGTGAGTTTCGGGGTGGACCATTTCTAGACCATTTTTAGTTCCTGGTTTTGGCTACAACAGTGTGCATTGCGATCGCGGGGAATTGGCCGCGATCGCGAAGAGTAAAATGGAAAATATTGGCCTGTGAATCGTGATCGCAGAAGGCTTTTCGTGATCGCGTAAAGGAAAATTTCTGCTGCACAGGGCCAACTTTGGAAGCTTATATCTTGCTATCTATAAAGAATTTGGAGATGATCCAAAAAAAAGTTGTAGCCCTTTGTGTCTCATGTTCAGAAAATCAAACCGTTTGGCATTTGGAGGTGTGTACAAAAAGTTATGATTGATACACTACAGGCTATTTGAGAAGAGTTTGGAAATCGCGAAGAAGAAATTTCTGCTGCACAGGGCTGACTTTGGAAGCTTATATCTCGCAATCTATAAGGAATTGGGAGATGATCAAAACATAAAAGTTGTATCTATAGCCCTTGATGTCAAGTTTTCAGAAAGTCAAACCATTTGTCATTTGGAGTTTTGTACAAAACGTTATGACCGTTATACTAGAGGTTGTCTGGGAAGAGTTTGGAAATAGATATTGAGGAATTTGTTCATCGCGAACGCGAGGGGAGGGTCGTGAACGCGAAGAAAAAACCCCTGGGTAGCAGAAAAAAGTAAAAAAATGAGACTTTGTCTCATTCTTCCATTTTTGGACGAAGAAAGCTCGGGTGAGGCGATTATTTGAGAGTTTTTCAAGGAAAACATTGGGGTAAGCATTTCTAACTCGATTTTGGTTAAAATACATGAATCTAATGTTATTTTTATCATGAAATTAGTGAATTGGGTTGAAAATAGTAGAAATTTTCTATACCTTAAATTGAGGATTTGGAGGTCGATTTGTTATCGAAATTTGATAAAAATTGGTATGGTTGAGCTCGTATCAGAATGGGTGTTCGGATTTCGTAAAAATTTTGTCAGGTTTCGAGAGGTGGGCCCTGCATTGACTTTCGGGTTGACTTTTTAATGTGAATTTTTAAGTCGACGTTATATTATCCGAAATTATTTTCGATGAATTTTAATAAAGTTATGCAATTAATTTGACTAGATTTGAGCCGTCCGGAGGTCATTTCACGCAATAAGATAATTTTGGAATATCGGCCTAACTTCAAAAAGGTAAGTATCTTGCCTAACCTTGATTGGAGAAATTACCCCTTAGGCATTGAGTCGTATGTTCCATTTGTGTAATGTGAAAGTCGTGTACGCGAGGTGACGGGTACATACTCAGACTTATATGTGTAAATTTTATTGGTTTAAAGTCGTAGGCATTTTAAGTATTAAATTGGAAATGGCTGGCACTTCTTAATCCTTATTTGTAATGCCTCGTTCTTTATTTGTCGAATTTGTTTTATATGATAATTTGGTGTGATTGCTACTTTGATTTTTATGTGAATTCCGTGTGCTTGTTGAGTTGACATTTCTTGGAAAAAATTACATTATGGATTTTTCATCTGCAAATAATTAATTAAATAAGTTTAAAAAGAGGCATTAATATATTTATCAAGATTTGGATTAAAGAAGGCGTTGTTCTTGCTAAGTTACTTTTCCATCCTTGTTGTTGCTTTTGAGATTTTGTATACATTGTGTTGAGCAGTGGACTATATGTTGTGAAATTAATTGATTTCGTTGTATCTTTGGAAAGGTTGTGGCCTACGGGCAATTTTTAAATACGAGTTGATTATGTTGTGTTGTTGTGATAATATTCTGTGTGAATTATTATGTGATTTGGGTTACTGTTATACGGCGTATAAGGGTGGCATCCCACTGTTGATATTATGCGGGCATAAGGGTGACATTTCACTGTTGTTATGTGTATTGGGATATTATCTAGGCGGAGTGATAAGGGAGGCGATTAAATGGAGCGATAATGGAGGCTATTATAGGAGTGATAAGGGTGTCTATAAGAGTGATAAGGGTGGCTATTGATATTGTCAGGGCGGAGGGATAAGGGAGGCTATTATAGGAGTGATAAGGGTGGCTATAGGAGAGATAATGATGGCTATTGTCAGGGATGTTATGTGATGATGTGGGGTTAATGTGATGGTAATTTTCACGTGATGTTGTGATTTTCGTGTGATTGCTTTTATATCTTCTGCAACTTATTTTGTTAATTTAGTAAATTTGATAATAGTGTGATACATGTTGAAATTGTGAGCCTGTGGCTATTGCTGGGCGGAATATGTTATTGGCACGTGAGTTGTCCGTGCGGTTGTGATATGAAATGTAGGCACGAGGTGCCTTGGGTATATAATAATTATGATATTGACACGTGAGTTATCCGTGCAGTTGTGAAATGAGATGCGGGCACGAGTTGCCGTGAGTAAATAATGATTTTATTATTGGCACGTGAGTTGTCCGTGCGAATCTTATATATTAATATTTTGGCATGTGAGTTGTCCGTGCGATTATGATAGAAATATGGGCACGGGGTACCGTGGAAATATGAAAGTGGGTTGAGACTCGTGTTACGAAAATATGAAAGTGGGCTGAGACCCGTATTTTATGATTATGAAATGAGGTATCACATAGTGATTTTTATTTGAAAGAATTTATATTCGAAAGATATTTATTTGAAAGAAGTATTTCCAAAAGATATTTATTCGAAAAAATTAAATTCGGAAGATATTTATTTGAAAAAATTATATTCTAAAAATATTTATTTGAAAGAAGTATATTCGAGAGGTATTTATTCTAAAGAATTTTATGTGAAAGATTTATATTTGAAGGACTTGATTAATTAGTTGTACTTGTGTTCCTTATTCGTTTGAGCAATAATTATGGTGTTCTTGTTGCCTTGCTGTTTATATCACTGGTTGATTTTTGTTGCTATAATTGCTAGTTGTTTTCTAGTACTATTGTATTCTGCTATATTGCACAGGTTATTTGACTAGTGAGTGTCTTAACTGTACCTCATCACTACTCCACCGAGGTTAGTCTTGGTATTTACTGGGTACCGACCGTGGTCATACTACACTGATGCACATTTTTGTGCGGAGTCAGGTATTGGAGATATCAGACTTGGGCAGAGTTAGTGTGTTGATCACAATGATTCAAGGTAGAGCTGCTTGGTCATCGCAGGCCCTTGGAGTCTTTCCATTTTATTGTACTGTCAACTCTTATTCGAACAGTATTGTATATTCGATCCTTGAGGTCATTGCATGTATTCAGTTAGAGTTCGTGACTCAGTATTACTAGTCTTGGGAGGTTGTTATATTTGTTTCCTCTTTTGGTTTCGACACTTGTGTTAAAATCCTTTAAAAAAATGGCTTGAATGATAATTATAATCAGTTTACCTAGTCTTAGAGACTAAGTACCATTACGACGTCTGTGGTGGGATTTTGGGCCGTGACAACATATATGTTGTGAAAGGTTATGAGGTGAATGCATCTGTATTTCTGTTTCCTTTGTATGCAAAACAAAAATATTTTTGGGAATATCATTAGCGAGCCGAGGAAGGGTGGGTTGTAACGGCCCACACCCAAAACTACACGTGCCGGTGTAGGGATGGATTGAGAATATTCCCCTTAATTGGGATGCGATTGATGTGTTCCCTTAATTGGGATGAGATTAATGTTAGCCCTGGATTGAAAGTCGATACCACACGGCATATGTGGGGAGACAACCTAGCCAATCGGGTGGAGATCGGATGCCATATCGCGCACATAGTGGTTCCTATTCTTGGTATCACCTTTATTTTTAGCATCACCATGTCGATCCACATTGATCGTGGAGAGATGGCTTAGCCGATCGAGTTTGTGATCGGAATCCATGCCTTGTGTATGGTGTGATGATCGGAGGCTAATGATCTCCCAACCAAAAATGTTAATTTCTTACTTTGAAAATTATTGTATTTTAACTTGGCATTTTGATACCATTGGTTGTTATTTGCTGTTTTCATGATTTTTTCCTTCTTATATTGGCATTCTATTTTGAAAGAGGGCATTTAGATTTAGAGGCGTACGCAAAATATTTCGTAAGCGGTGTCACGATTTTAAACAATGAACAAATAATAATTCACTATGACAACATCATATTAAAAAAAATAGTTAGAATCATTAATAAAACACAAATCAAGAATATTACTATATAATAATTTTATTTTTCAAAATGTATTCAAAGCAACCTCATTAGGAATAATAATAATACTTTTTTTTAAATATAAAACACTAGACAATTACACAAAAACTCATTATTTATTCGATTTCGCAAATCGTTCTTAATTAATTTTTCAATGTTGAGAAAGAAGATGAAAGGAAAAAAAAAGTCAAATAATGGTCCTGAAATGTTTGTATTTGTAGATTGAAGCTCAAAAAATGTTAAAACAAAAAAGAAGCTATCTAGCTTCGAACTTGCGCCCTCTGTCAGGAAACTGAAGCTCTTTACCAGATGAGCTACCCAACGGTTCTAGTCAAGTGATGTCACTTTATTATATTTAACCGTTATTTTGATTTTGAATTTTAATTATATATACTATTAAATAAAATCTTCGGACGAAGCGGTATCACGTGACACCGCTTGATCTAAGGTGGATCCGCCCCTGTTTAGCTTTACATACAAGTACTATTCCATATGTACTAACGTCCCTTTTGTCGGGGGCACTGCATCTTTAATGGATGCAGGTGGTTCATCAGCGGGCAACTTTGGTTTTCGTTAGCAGTTACCCTCTATTAAGAAGGTTTTGGTGAGCCCTATTATATTTCGGGCCTTATGTCACTTGACGTTGTACTTTGTGTTTTGAGGTATAGCCGGAGCCTTGTCGCCGACACTTCCATACTACTCTTTTTTTGTACTTAGAGGCTCCATAGACATATTATGTGTGGTGTTCGATATTGGATAAAGAACTAGAAGTGTTGGTATTTGGAAAACATGTTTTCCCTCGTAATTATGAACTTGTGATATTTTGAAAATTGTAAACGAAGCTCCTTTGAGTAATGGAAAAAGAATGTGGAACACTTTACTTTTCTCATGTTTATATCTTGTTATTGATTCTCATATTGTTCATGGGTGAGGTTGGGTAGTAGGCATCAAGTAGGCTTGCTTGACCGGGGTATCTTGGTTGAGCGCTGGTCACGCTCCCCGAGGTCGGAAAGTGACAGTAGGGGGCTGGGATGCTTTAATAAATGGGTAGAAAACGGGCTTATAGGGTCTAAATGTCTTATTTGTTATCTTACTTTCCATGCTCTATCTTTGAGAATTATATGTGTATATACAACATGCCTATAGGCTGTCAGCCTTGCATATTCACTTAGAGAACGTGATTTAGGGCCCTAATTAATTCTAATATAAATCTTATTTATAAGACTCGCTGTTAGAAAATGTGCCTATAGGATTTAGATTGAACTTTCCTACTAACTTGCTTAGCCCGTCTTACTTATGCATATAGAGATCATGCCTATAAGATGCCGTTCAAGTAATTGAAACTGTTCACATTGATACCTCTTTTTCAATTATGTGTCTCTCTTAGAAAGCATGTCTATAGGATTAATGAAACCAAACTGCGTTTTAAAATAGCTTCATTATTCCTACAGGACTGTTGAAACTGTTTAATTGTATTTGCTCGCTTAGAAACCATGGCTATAGGATTAAATGCAATAAGAATTGGCATTTCTCAGTTGCTTAGTCCAAATCTTCTAAGTGCAATCGTGTAGAGGCCATGCAGTAAGGACTTAAACAATGCAGCAAGTTCTATTTCCAGGTCTGCCTATTCATAACTGCCCTTCCACCTAGTGATTCTGTTTTAAGCATAATTAACTTGAATATCAACTGTTCGTTTACTTGATCGTGTGCATGTGAGTCTGAATGAGGAGGTAAACTTGAGCATTTTGTGCTATTTGCATCTTGCACGAAGTCCTACTTGTTTTAATTGTGTGACACTTAGTTTTCTCATTTTCTGAGCAGCCTAGGCGAGTTTAGAACTACCCACGTAGCAGGTCCAAAACCTCCTGGACCATAGGCATGGGACGGACAAGCACACATAGGGCACGACTTAGAATTGAACTAGTACGCTTTAGGTAAACAACTTCAAGATAGTAATCGGCTAGCAGGAGATGATAGTCTATGCTCGCTGAATAATATGATCAACCCTTATACTTAAGGGAGTTACAAAGTATTATTTATGTTGCACGTGGTGATCTTCTAGGCTAAAAAATCTAGGACCCCTATATGTAATTATTTCTTGTACACTTGCTTATTGAAACTTTGTCTGGATTAGGATATACCTTGTAGTTCTCAAAGAGTTATATCAATTACTCATTAGTGGACAAATTATTTCCTTCACTTGTGTATAATATTTGTTAATCAGTTATTTCCTCCTATTTTTTCTTTGAATAATTAATTAGTTATTTGGACTCTCTACTCTCCTTTAATTGACAGGCTCCCATAAGGTAGTTATAATTTGATAATCCGCATAGTGTAAAATTCGGCCGGGAACCACAATTGTGAACCTTGAAAAATGCCTAATCTCTTCTCTTTTAGGTAATTTCAGCCCTTACCCGATCTTTGGTAACATAGGTTACTTAATCAGAGTTATTTGCAAATAGGTTCCCTAACACACCTCAAACCCGTTAGGTGGAGACTCTCCTCTTTAACACCCGTTAAAAAGAGTTTTCACACGTTGAAACCCATCTTCACGAGAAAATGGGGGCGCGACAACATGTCGACTCTGCTAGGGATATACTTATGCTCTTACCATAAAGAATTTTGCTTGTGTGGATTGTTGAATTATTTGACTTCTTTCATGTACCTCCCTCTTCCTACCCCCTTTATTTGCTCGAAAATGCTACATCATGAACCTCCTTTCCCCATCTCCTTTATTTGCTTCATCTAATTATGCATTTCAAATTTTTGTGAACTATGATAACTTTTTCTTTGTCTTTTCTTTCCCTTTCTATCTTGTTTACTTTATCACATTATTTGATACTGCCTTTTGTGTGCTTTCACCATGTAAATTACTTGACTACATGTTATCACTTTTGCATAAGCATGCTTTCGACATCATATTCCACTCGTGGCTATTATAAACATAGCGGCACTTGATGAGTGTCCGTGCTTTTCGTAAATACCCTTGTCAAATCGAAAAGGCTTATTTGCGGTAAACTAGTCGATCAGCGGTGCAATCGACAGTCCCGTGCCTTTCCCTCTCAAGTAGTCTGCTAGGGAGTATCGGTCTAGACTCTTCTAGAAACCTATTCTCATTGAAAATGTGCATGCATCATGTTAAATCTTGGATGGATCAAATACCCATGGCGTATTAAATCCGTTTAGACAGACCCTGTCCAAAGTCCAAAGGTATCTCTACAATACCGAGGGACACATTCATGCTATATGCATTACTTGGAGAAAATGTGCCAACATGTTATTTGTTATTGCGTAATTAATCAAATCAGGAGGAGGAAGAGCTAACTCTTTACTTGATGCAGAAAATAAGGCATAAAATTCCCATGTTCGACATGGTCCAGAACATCCCACCTGTGTTGATTGATTGGTGGAACGACCTCGCGCTGTGTAACAGGAATCATGTAAGAAGGGTATTGGGTAATTTACCATCCTTGATGAATATCCGGGCAAACAAGGAACTAATTGAGTCTGCCACTATATTTTGGGATGAAAAGAGGGCCGTTTTTCGGTTCGGAAATATGGAGATGACTCCTCTTTTGTAAGAAATTGGGGATTTCGCCAAACTTCCATGGGATAGACTGGGTCTGTTAGTGCCAGAAAATCGTACCCCACGTGGTTTTATGAAAATGGTTGGGTTCAAGAAGAATGATGTGTTAGGTTGCTTGAAGATGTCCTACATTCCCTTTGGTTTTCTCTATGAACGATACAAACACAACAAATCATACCGTTTGCATCATGAGGAATTGTCTATCACCTCCGTGGAATGGGTTCATCATCGAATTTATGTCTTCATAGTCTGCTTCCTGGGTCTGCTGATTTTCCTAATGCAAGGAGGAAAAATTCACACTCATTTAGCCGTGGTCTCCAGGACCATGATGGAAGGAATCGAAGGACCAAAATAAACAATCGTTCCTATGATACTAGCCGAGATGTATCGGGCCTTGGATCAATGTAAGCATGGGACCATATATTTCGAAGGGTGCAATCGTTTGCTATAGGTTTGGTTGTTAGAGCATCTCCAAAGAGGAGACTACCATCAAGAGTTTCTGCACAGGCCATTGAATGATTATATTGCTAGTCATCATCCAAAGAAGATGACATTCAAGCCTGATAGATTTGCAAAACCCGAAAATGCTAAAGGATGGGCACGCCTCTTTAGCAATTTGACTGACAAACTGGTACACTAGATGTTCGAGAGGTTTCCCAGTAAAACATTCATAATTCGGTCCAAAGGGGCCACCCATTTGGTGTGTATTGGTTTGTGTGGCATCTACCCTTATGCTCCTATAAGGGTAATGAGGCAAGGTGGAAGGAGACAAGTTATACCTCGAGTATCCAACATGACTCAGTGTAAGGTATACTTCAAAGGGGATGTCATTCCTTTAAAGTTCGAGGCTTAGCACATATGGAATCAAAATATCATTGTAGATGGAGAGGCTATCGAGCTCGATAGCTATCATGCTGGGCATATGTATTACTACCATTCTTGTCTAGAAGATGACATAACCGCGAATGTCAAACGGGGAGTCAACCTAAAAGGAATGATCATAGATAAAGAGGCCGAGGCCTAGGTAAAGTACAAAAGACTACGCAAGAGGGTTTTTGAATCTGAGGCCAAATACCTGGAACAACATAAAATAGACATGGAAGCAATAAAAGAATGGAAGGAGATAAAAAATAATTCAACAGAGAGGCTGGAACACTTAGAGCAAGGTTTGATGGAGTTGGAAGGAAAGATGAGGAAAAGGCTCTGAGACTGCCAGGTTATGGGTTGCGACGAGGGAGGAAAGTTAGTAATGGCTTACTTATTGCTCGACATGCGCGACCTTGGGAATGTGATCGATGGAACCAAGAAGGCAAAGCATAGAGAAGGTCCATATGGGACCAAATAGAATAGGAGAAACTTTCTTTTATTGTTTTATAGTTAGATTTCGATGTAATAAGGCTTTGTACCATTAGTAACTATATATTATTTCGATTTGGTTTGATTTATTTTCACATTAATGAAATGAAGCAATGTTGGCACAAAATTTCTCCAAGTTTATTTGTCATTTAGGCCTACCTCGGGTGTAACGAGGTCTACAAATTAGAACGCAAACCATTACATGCCTTGTGCACTATCTGTTTAAATACTGCAAGATTCTTTTATTTCGTCTTACTGACTTGTCTACCATTTGATTTTATTTCCTTTGATTATTCCCATTCCCAATGGTTGGCTTGTGCATTTTGGCAACATCAGTATATCACACCAGATATAGAGGTCCTCCACCTCCTCCCCCCTAACGACATCAAGAACAAGGGTAAAGGAAATATGGATGATTTGAGTGGCAACAGAAAAGACAATGCTCCTATGACAAAGAATGTGGAGACTTCAGATGGAAGAAGTACACCGGGGTAGAAAGAACTGGTTTTGTGATTAGAATAGAAGATTTTGGAGTTACAAGGCAAACTCGAGTAGGTACGCAACCTCGACAACCTCTCCCTCACCTTAAACGTCCCCGACATCAATCACCAGAACACCACCGCTCAAAACCAGACACAACCCCAGGACTCACAACCCCAAAATCCACAACACTTAGCTCCACAAAATCCCTTTACTACACAACAACCCCACACCCCCATAAAACCTAAACCCTCTACCACTACAAGCTCCCCAACACCACCACCATAATACGGCCCAATATCCACAAACCGCCACCTACCCTACTCCTCAAAATATGCCACAACCTACCCACGATCCACCCCAGACATCCATCAATGATCATCCATACACTCAAGTCCCTGGAACTCACCAAAGCAACCCCATATATATGGAAACTCTACCACACACCCTGCAATAAATACTATACCTACCCGAACCTACCAAGAAAGACCTGCTCATCCGGAATATGGCCGAAGAATTAAAGAAATTGTCTGGAAGGGTCTAGAATGTCGAGGGAGGAAAGGGCATGGAAGGATTGAATTATGAAGATTTGTGAATCCAACCAGATGTGGAGTTACCGGAGGATTACAAAATCACAAAGTTTGAGATGTTTGATGGCACCGGTGATCCCAAGGCATTTGAGAACTTACTATGATAAACTCATGGGATTAGGCAAGAACGAGCAAATCCGCGTGAAGCTATTCATGCAAAGTCACATCGGGGATGCTTTATCTTGGTACATTAGTCAGAATCCAAAGAAATGTCCTAATTGGGTAAGCATGGCATCTGATTTTATGGACAGATTCAAGTTCAATACAGATAATGCACATGATGTTTTCTATATCCAGAATCTCAAGAAGAAACCCATGGAGACTTTCCGTGAGTATGCCACCGATTGGAGATTAGAAGCTGCTAAGGTGAGGCCGTCGTTGGAGGAGGAACAACTGAATAAGTTCTTCGTCCGAGCTCTGGAACCATAATACTATGAAAGATTGATGGTCATAGAGAATCACAAGTTCTCCGACATCATCAAGTTGGGAGAAAGAATTGATGAGGGTATCAAGAGTTATATGGTTACCAACTTTGAAGCTCTGCAAGCCACCAATAAAGCTTTGCAGTCTGGAGGTATTTCTAAGAAGAAAGAAGTGGGTGCCGTGATGGTAGCCCGAGGGCCAAAGTCTCCCTCACCTATCAAACACCCCCACCAACATATCATCCTTCACCCCCAAAATACCATTACCCTGCTACCACCTACCACGCCTACAATTCCCAACCAATATACTACCACTAATATCTACCTGCCCATAAGAACCATCCAAAACCTCGACCAAATTTTGATCGCAGAACTCCTAGACAATACACCCCTATCACCGAACCCATAGCCCAATTGCACGAGAGACTGAAGGACACCAGTTATATCTCTCCCATTCCTACAACCGCTATTGAAAATCCCTCTTAGTGGGTCAACACCAACAAGACTTATGCCTATCACTCGGGCATGGAGGGACACACTATTGAGGAATGTCGCATGTTGAAAAATAAGATCCAGACATTGATTGACACTAAGAAAATACAGGCAAATGAATCTGCATCGAGCTTTCGTATTAACCCCCTTCCCAACCACAGGGGGTAAGGGAATAAACATGATCGAGACTGATGAAGAATGTGACCAGGAGGGATCTATCGGTCTTATTCGAGAAGGAGAGTTACTATGACATTCCCTATCACACTCTCATCGATTGTGGTGTAAACCAAGGCACCGTTTGAGGTTGAATTAACTACATCTAGGCCACCGTTCAATGTGATGGTAGCTCCATAGACATCCTACCAACCTGATGCTGTTCCATGGGATTATGTGGTAGAGGCAAGAAGGAAAGGGAAAGCCAAGATGGAAAAAGCTGGTGCTTCCCAAGGAATGACTAGAACATGCAGGGTCTACACGCTGGAAAATCTCGTCCAGGGAGGAACAAGTAAGGAGATCACACCAAATCCACCTGTTGTGGAAATGGGTACTGATGATATTTGGAGAAAGGTACAAGAAAAGTAGTATTCTATTATTGATCACCTAAACAAAACCCTTGATCAAATATCCATCTTGTCATTGTTGCAAAACTCAGACGCACATAACAATGCCTTGATGATGGTGTTAAGCGAAGCCTATGCACCTGCTAGCATCACTAGTGGAGAGATGGAAAATATGGTGGGATAGGTGCTGGAGACGCACAAGATCACCTTCCACGAAGATGAGTTGCCACTGGAAGGTTTAAGTCATAACAAAGAATTGCACATCACCGTGCAGTATGAAGACAAGTTCATTGCTCTAGTTTTGATTGAGGGGGGTTCAAGTCTGAACATATGCCCTTTGACTACCCTGAAAAGATTGGGCATAGGTATACCAGAGATACGGTTGGGAAGCATGAACATGAAAGTGTTATATGGGTCCCAAAGAGCTACAATTGGAGAAATTGACCTGGGTTTGAAGATAGGCCTGCCCATGTTCTATGTCGAGTTCCAGGTATTAGACATTTCCGCCATCTACAAAATGTTGTTGGGAAAACCGTGGATACACATGGCTGGGGCAGTTGGTTCTACTTTGCATTAGGCCGTGAAGTTCGAGTGGAATCATCATGAATTATTTATTCACAAAGACGGAAACAATCCTATCTACACTAACCAAACCGTACCAGTAGTTGAGAACATGAGGAAATTGGGAGGAGAAACATTATATAGTATCGAGCGGATAAAAACAGTTGAGAAAGGACAATGGTGGAGAAACAAGGTGCTAAGCATGCTACTTTGGTTGGGGTTTGAGCCGGGAAAAGGTCTTGGACCCAAGCTTCAAGGAATAACAGAACCAATACGACCATGTACTTAAGGCACAACCTTTGGTCTCGGGTATGAATACACTGTGCAACAATATAAGGATTGGTCACCACCATGGCATGAATCCTATTACCCATTGCCTAAACCCATACCACCATTGCACCAGACATTCCGTAAGGCCGACGTGATTTGGGGGTCTAAAGAAAATGCGATCGTAGCTTGCATAAGGAACATGTTTTTGAAAGAGGAAACATGGATTGCAATGTGATATTAAGGGAGGAGGAGGAAGACCTTACCATCCAGGTGGTGGGAGATGGAGCTTTTCTCAGGAACTGGACCGCTGCACCATCCCGGGCTCGCCGAGAACCTAAGTAGCTTTGGTAGACTAGCATGATTTCCTTATTAAAATTGTTTTCTGATATTTAATATATTTCAGTATTTTGTTTTGAAATAAATACTCGAGACATCGAGTCGTGTTTGTCTGGCAGTTTCAAGTTTTAATTAATGCATCATTTCTTTTCGTTTATTTATTTTATTATCTCTATGCATTCTTTTCAGCATAACTATTTCCTATTCTGTTGAATCTACAACTGTGACATGTAATAAGATAATGCAACACGATGAGAGAGACTTAGAAGAATGGGGAAACGATATAATACCTGAGGAAATTGTCAAGGAAGTAGAGGATTTCTAGAACAAACCAAAGTCTAATATGGAAGAAACTGAGGTAGTTTTAATTTAGGGAATTCCGAAGCAGTCAAAGAAACTCGCACTAACATTCACCTATCACTGTCGGACAGAGAAGAATATATCAAATTCCTGAAGGAATATGAGGACATCTTTGCATGGTCCTATAGTGACAAGACATGGTTGAGCACATCTATAGTGGCTCACAAGTTTCCTACCAACCACATGTCTCCACCAGTGAAACAAAAACTCAGGAAATTCAAGCCAGACATGAGTTTGAAGATAAAAGAGGATGTTACCAAGCAAATCAAAGCCAAAGTCCTTCGAGTGATCGAATATCCGACCTAGTTAGCCAATATCGTGCCTGTACCAAAGAAAGACAGGATGGCTAGAGTGTGTGTTGACTACCGAGATTTGAACAGAGCAAGTCCTAAGGATGATTTTTCACTACCCAACATGCACATATTGATCGATAAGTGAGCCAAGCATGAACTCCAATCTCTTTGTTGATTGCTTCGCTGGGTACGACTAGATCTGGATGGATGAAGTAGATGCAGAAAAGACAACCTTCATTACACCATGGGGAGTATACTGCTACAAGATGATGCCGTTTGGTTTGAAGAATGCCAGGGCGACCTATATGAGGGCCATGACTGCTCTCTTTCATGATATGATACACAAGGAAATAAAGGTGTACTTGGATGATGTCATCATCAAGTATAAGAAGAGTACGGATCACATAGCAGACCTGAGAAAGTTTTTCAACTAACTACGGAAGTACAATCTGAAGTAGAACCCTGTAAAATGTGCTTTCGGAGTCCCTACCAGGAAGTTGCTAGGTTTCATCGTCAGTCGCCGTGACATTAAGTTAGACCTGTCAAAGATCAAAGCCATTCAATATCTGCCGCCACCAAAGAGCAAAAAGGACGTAATGAGTTTCTTGGGCCGTCACAACTATATCAGCCATTTCATTGCACAATCAATGGTAATATGTGAACCAATCTTCAAGATGCTAAGAAAGGATGCTACCACAAGTTGGACCTTGGAGTATCAAAACTCCTTCGACAAAATCAAGGAGTTTCTGGTCAAAACTCCTGTGTTAGTCCCACTGGAACCCGAGAGACCTCTATTGCTGTACCTGTCCGTATTGGACGGAGCCTTCGGATGCGTCTTGATACAACATGATAAGACTGAAAGAAAGGAGCAGGAAATATATTATCTGAGTAAGAAGTTCACACCTTGCGAAGCTCGATATTTACTATTGGAGCGTACCTGATGCGTTCTAATATGGATAGCCTAGAAATTGAGGCATTATTTCTATGCATGTACCACATACCTCATATAAAGAATAGAGCCTTTAAAGTACGTTTTCCAAAAGCCTATGCCTACGGGCAAGTTGGCGAAGTGGCAGATATTATGAGTTCGACATCGTCTATGTGACTTAGAAAGCAGTCAAGGGGAAAGCACTAGCTGATCACCTGGCAAAATATCCTGTGGGCAGAGAATATGAACCATTAAAAACGTATTTTCCCGACGACGAAGTGTCTTTCATAGGAGAAGATATCACTGAAGCGTATGATGGTTGGAGAATGTTCTTTGACGAAGCTGCAAACTTCAAAGGAGTGGGCATCAGAGCTATCCTAGTATTAGAAACCAGCCAGCACTATCCTGTATCCACCAAGCTCAGATTCCCATGCACCAACAATATGGCTGAATACGAGGCTTACATTCTGGGACTCAAGTTGGCCGTCGACATGAACATTCAGGAATTACTGGTAATCAGAGATTTAGACTTACTGATATATCAAGTACTGGGAGAATGGGCCACCAAGAATACCAAGATATTTCCATATATACACTGTGTGCTGAATTTGATCAAGAGGTTCACAAAGATAGAATTCAAACATGTTCCTAGAATTCACAACGAGTTCGCAGATGCATTGGCCACCTTGTCTTCCATGATACAACGTCCAGACAAGAATTATATTGACCCCATCCCAATAGAGATCCATAAGTAGCCCGCCTACTGTGTTCATGTTGAAAAGGAAGTTGATGGAAACGTATGGTTTCATGACATCAAAGAATATATGGCAAGGGGAGAGTACCCGGGAGGTGTGACGCACACTCAAAAGCTCACATTACGAAGGTTAGCTAACCATTTATTGCAGAGTGGAGGAATTTTGTACAGAAGGAATCCCGACTTGGGTCTGCTAAGATGTGTCGATGCCAAGGAAGCATCTAGGTTTCTTGAAGAGATACATGCCGGAACCTATGGACCCCACATGAATGGGTTTGTTCTAGCCAAGAAGATATTAAGGGCATATTATTTTTGGATGACCATGGAAACTGACTCCATCAAGTACGTGTAGAAATATCACCAGTGCCATGTACATGCGAATATGATACGAGTACCACCCAATGAACTCAATGTGACGAGTTCGCCCTGGCCTTTCACCGCCTGGGGAATGGATGCCATCGGACTGATCGAGCCCGCTGCCTTTAACGAGCACGCATTTATCTTGGTGGCCATCAATTATTTCACAAAATGGGTCGAATACGCCTCCTACAAAGCTGTGACTGAGAAGGTCATAATAGATTTTGTCCGGGTCTGTATTGTCTGCTGGTTCGTGGTACCTGAATTAATCATTACCCATAGCATCGCCAATCTCAAGAATGACCAGATGAAAGCCATGTATGAAACATTCAAGATCAAACACCGGGACACTACAACATATAGGACACAAATGAATGGAGCTGTGGAAGCCGCCAACAAGAACATTAAGAAGATACTAAGGAAGATGGTGTGGACAACTACAAACAGTGGCACGAGAAGCTACCATTTGCTCTGCTCGGATACCGCACCACGGTCCGAACGTCAACTAGGGAAACTACCTATTTATTGGTCTATGGTACTAAAGACGTTATAGCCGTCGAGGTAGAAGTTCCTTCCCTGAGAATCATACAGGAGGCTGAGCTCAGTGATGCAGACTTGGTACAGAGCTGATACGATCAATTGGCTCTCATTGATAGTAAAAGGATGAATGCATCGTTCCACGGTCAACTTTACTAGAACAGAATGGCAACGGCTTTCAACAATAAGGTTAGACCGAGGCAATACATACCCGGGTAATTGGTGCTGAAGCGAATCTTTCCACATCAGGACGAAGCAAAAGGAAAATTCTCATCTAATTGGCAAGGGCCTTACATGGTTCACCGAGTGCTAACCGGAGGAGCACTTATACTAGCCAAAATAGATGGAGAGATATGGCCAAAACCTATCAATTCGAACACCGTCAAGAGATATTATGTTTAAGATTGTATTTGCACTTTCTTCTTGATGTAACATGAACTACGCTTGACTTGATTCCTGTTTAAGAGGGGATACGTAGGCAGCCCCATGGGTTCGGTCACATTATAATAAAATCTTCATTCCCCTATGTGATCGGAAATTAGGGCAAGATCTTGAATTTCGTCAGACGTAATGTCATTACGTCAAGGATCGCCGAAAGGATATTGCCAGAAGCACTCATCAGAACTAGGGCAGAATTTTGAGGAGGTCCTCTAAATTCTTAAATAAGGACGTCGCAATGTCTCAAAAGTGTGTCGCAGTGTATGATTCGACAAAACAATATTTGTTTTATGCAACATCACGTATTTTGAACAACTGCATTTCTTAAACCTAATTTATCGCAAGTGCAAATTTTCAAAACTCCATTTTTGTAATAGCCAAATGCTACCCATGGTAACTCAAGCACGAAGTGTAAAGATAGGAGCAATGGAAAAATGAGGAATTGAAAGCACAAACCAACCTCCCCCCGACTTACAATATTTCTTTGGATGCATGCATAACAGATACAACATCATCAAATGTATCCGCTTGGGATGCACAACAAAGACCGCTAACTTCACATAGATAGATGCTACCAAGCCTAAGTGCGTCAAGATAAGAATTACTTCCCTCTCTCACATTTACATAGGGCTAAGCGTTGCCCTCATTACATTACATGAGGCTAAACACTGCCTCCATTATTGCATAAGGCTAAACACTGCCTTTCTCTGCATAGGGCTAAGCACTGCCCTAATTACATTGCATGAGGCTAAGCACTACCTCCATCATTGCATAAGGCTAAGCACTGCCTTTCTCAACATAAGGCTAAGCACTGCCCTCATTACATTGAATGACGCTAAGCACTACCTCTATCATTGCGTAAGGCTAAACACTGCCTTTCTCTGCAAAGGGCTAGGCACTGCCCTCATTACATTGTATGAGGCTAAGCACTGCCTCCATCATTGCATAAGGCTAAACACCGACTTTTGCCGTATAGGGCAAAACACTTCCCTCATTACATTGCATGAGGCTAAGCACTACCTTCATTATTTCATAAGGCTAAACGATGCCTTTCTCTGCATAGGGCTAAGCACTGCCCTCATTACATTGCATGAGGCTTAGCACTGCCTCTGTCATTGCATAAGGCTAAACGTTGCCTTCCTCTTCATAAGGGCTAAGCACTGCCCTCATTATATTGCATGAGGCTAAGAACCTCCTTTGTCATTGCATAAGGCTAAACACTTCCTTTATTCGCATAGGGCTAAGCACTGCCCTCATTATCTACATAGGGCTAAGTACTGCCCTCATCGCATACAAGGCTAAGCAATGCCTTCCTTCATTCTCGCATGTGACTAAGCATTATCTATTCCCTCTATCGAACAATCAATATTGCCACATCCTTGCATTTCATGGGCTGAAATATCGCCACATTGTCCAAAGGCGTCATAGTCCGAAGGCACCATCTTCATAGCCTCAGGACAACATTCAATGGCCTAAGGATCTCAAAACTGCATATCATCATTCAAAGGCATCATAGTCCAGAGGCACCATCCTCATGGCCCAAGGACACCATTTCATGGCCTACGAATCCTTATCATACGCCTCATGGCCCAGGACATCATGGACTAAGGACATCATCCTCATCGTCCGAAGACAATTCTCATGGTCCAAAAGGGATTTGCAACATGTTTAAAGTTCCGCAATAACTATGTATATTCACGTGCATCTTATTTTAAGTTTTGCAGGCAACTTGGGAGGTAACCATCTACAAATAGGAGCAATTCTCGCTCCGGTTTCCGTTCAAAACATTCACATCCCCGGATTTTTCCTAAAGTAACTGATAACCGACAATTGATTACCACTTCTCCCATAACTGCCCAAACATATTGTCTCACGCATCTGTAATGTTCAATTTTCGCATTGTTTCCATTCATACCCTTCACCTGAAGTATCAACTATTCCTGACACTAACCTATCCAGAGAAAACTCATTCTTCGAAGTAAGTAGTCTTTTCATAACAACTCCATCAGTTTCATCCGCCGTTGGATCCAGAACTACACGTGGCCTGATTCCTGTAAAACCAGAGATATGTAGGCAATTCAAGAACCAGGGTTCGACCCCTATATATTAAACACCTCATACTCCATCCTCGTTTATTTGGATAAAATTGATTATTATTTTCTTTACCCAACAATTCTTTCATCATTCTCGGGTAAAGAAGGGCAGCTGTTGATACTCAATTTTGCTCTCAAATTTTAAAAAGTATTTCATATACTTTCAAAATATATTATTATTATTATTATTATTATCCAACTTATATTACGAGAGTTCATACAAATGATTTTTTAAAATAATTTTTAAAGCTTTTAAATTTGATTTGTTGCATTTTTATTGTTAAGTATTTATTAATTACCCTTTCAAAATTATCTTTGGGTGATTAAACATCTAAATTAATTATTTGCATCCACATGCATATTTTACAATATTTTATTCTATTTTATATAATTATACTTGCATTTTTATACCATTTGCACATCATTTGCAATAATAGACTATATTCTACAAATAATTATATTTTTGTTGCATTATTCAGGTTAAAATAGCATTTTATGTTTTTACAATCTTCAGTCACCATTTCAAAGTATTAAATTGTATAAATGGCATTTATATATTTATTAAGCTATTTTATTAATTTATGTTTCCTTAATTTTTATTTGTTTTAATTCGAGCCCAATTAAAGCAATTTTTCGGACCAAATAGGCCCAAATCAGTGGCCTAGAGATCCCAGACCCTTAGCCCAACTACCCCTGGCCCAAACCAAGCAACTCCCTTTCCCAAAATCGGCCGGGAGCTGCTAAAATGAGTCGCTCCGTCTCTTTTAAAATCCTTGCAATTGATATCTCAAGATCAACAGCCCACAACCGTCCCTCCACTTTTAATTACCCGACCTCCCTAAACCCTAACCTATTCTCACCCTCACCAGCCGTCCTCACATTCTCTCATCCCCTTCTTCTCTCCTGAAAAAACCTAGTAGCCTCCCCGCCCAAATCCCAGTCTCCGTTCGAGATAATATGGAAATCTTTCATATTTTGTTTTCTTTTCTACACACACAATGATTCTTTCCATCTCCTCAATACTATACGTTTGGTACTGAGTTATTTGTGGAAGCTAATCAATAGGGTGTTTGTTCAACACCGATTCTGTATACTCATTATGTTATTGAGTTGATACATTGTCATATGGGTCCGATTCAGCGAGATCTTTGGCCAATTTTGACTACCTATCAAACTAGGGTTTGTTCGATTTTTACCTATTCCAATTTGGATTGGGTTCTGCATGTGATTTTCCTTCCCCCTTTTTGAACCTGATTGATTTTCTTATCTTGTTTGTCTACTTAATCGAACATTATATAAACCCCTTCCCCAATTCCCCAAAAATGGACCTAAAATCACTACTACTCACTCACCCACTCACTCACTCACCCACTATGGTATTCTCTGAAACTATTGATTCTTGGCAGACTGAAATCCAAGGCCACCGGGACTAATTCATTAACTTTTTCCGGTGCGAGCACTGCTCGGAGCTCATTCGAAGCTCCTGTGAACTCTAACGCACTAGATTTGGGAGTTCTGCTGTTCTCTCTTTACTACTGCTAATTAAGCTGCATCTAAAACTTAGTTTTCTCATTTACTTGCTCGTTAATTTGCAACTGGTGAGTGCCCTTGACTCTTGTAATTTTATTCCCCTTTTTTCTTATGTTCATGTTTTGTATACTAATGTTAATTGAACTTCTATGAACCAACATGATTTTGATAGTGTGTTACCTTTGTTTGGAATCCTATTTGTCTTAAAGCTATTCTGCAATCTAATATTTTCTAGTGTCCAAACCTACCTATGCCCTAAACTTTAGGGTATACTCATTATGTATATTTAACTTGATTGATTTTTTGACCTTCTTAGACTTGCCTAGTCTATTATGTTTATGTAAACCTGAATCTTGCATTTGTTGCTTGTTATGAGTTCATCTTCATGCCCTTGTTTAGATCTTTGTATTAAGACCTCTTATGATAACTGATGTTTACCCAGAATCTCAAATATGCTAGGTCTCTCATGTTTAAAACTAAGTGAATGGTCGTAAACTATACCTATCGGTTTCTTGTTTGAACTCCCAGGATGGGGACTTCTGTTGGGTTACAAATGCTAATTGTGACCATGTCTTCTTTATACTTCCATGTTGAGACATTCGTGTAAAACTGTTACTTGTTATTATTATAGAGTTAGTCCTTGATCATGCCTTCTCTAGATTCCCATGTTAAGGCTTCCAGGTCTGAAGTTCCACTTAAGTTAGTTTTAGGCCATGTTTGCTTTGAATTTCTGCCTAGTAAGCTTTTGCTATCTTATGATGTTCAATCCTATCACTTTGAACCCTGTGTATGCTGTGTATGCCTGTTGGGACTTTGTGTAGTCCTGTTTATGTGCCTTTGGTTTGGAAACCCCTGCTCTTTGTTAGCTACAACGTTAAGGACTTAATGCCTAGATTTTAAATTGTTTGATTGGCCTAGTATGTAGTTTGTCGTTTGTATTTTACAACTAGTTTGGTATTAGATAATGGGTAAGAGAGGCAGCTATTATATTGTTTGGGCCTGGACCACTGTGTCAGTTTGGTATTGGGGTCAGAAGAATAACGATGACATCTGGAGTGTGGGATGCTCATCCATGTAGGACTCCAAGTCTATTTGAAAGCCTATAAGCATCCCTAGGTTATTTTGTATTTGTGTTAAGTCTGTAACTATTCTATTTGGGCTTGTATCATTCTTTTTGGGCCTGTAATAATATGTAATAACGAATAATGTGGAAGTAGTTAAAGAGTGTGTGTGTGTATGTGGGGGGGGGGGGGGAGGGGGGGTCAGATACTTTAATGAATGTGTAGAAAACGTGCCTATAGGGTCTAAATGTCTAATTTGTTATCTTACTTACCATTCTCCATCTTTGAGAATTATCTGTGTATAGACAACATACCTATAGGATGTCAACCTTGTATATTCACGTAGAGAACATGATTTAGGGCTCTAATTAATTCTTATATCAATCTTAACAAAAAGACTCCATGTTAGAAAATGTGCCTATAGGATTTAAATTGAACTTGCCTACTAACTTGCTTAGCCCGTCTCTTTTCTGCATATAGACATCATGCCTATAGGATGCCATTCAAGTAATTGAAACTGTTCACATTGATACCTCTTTCTCAATTATGTGGCTCGCCTAGAAAGCATGACTATAGTATTAATGAAACCAAGATACGTTTTAAAATAACTTCATTTCCCAAATCTGCTCATCTAGAAATAAGGCCTACAGGACTGTTGAAACTGTTTAATTGTATTCGCTCGCTTAGAAACTATGGCTATAGGATTAAATGCAATAAGAATTGACATTTGTCAATTGCTTAGTCCAAATCTTCTAAGTTCAATCGTGTGGAGGCCATGTCTATAAGGACTTAAACAACACAACAAGTTCTATTTTCATGTCTACCTATTCTTAACTACCCGTCCACCTAGTGATTCTGTTTAAGCATAGTTAACTTGAATATCAACTGCTCATTTACTTGATCGTGTGCATATGAGTCTGAATGAGGAGGTAAACTTTAGCCTTTTGTGCTATTTTCATCTTGCATGAAGTCCTACTTGTTTTAATTGTGTGACGCTTAGTTTTCTCCTTTTCTGAGCAACCTAGGCGAGTTTAGAACCACCCACATAGCATGTCCAAAACCTCATGGACCATAGGCACATGACATGTAAGCACATATAGGGAAAGACTTAGAATTGAACTAGTTTGCTTTAGGCAAACAACTTCAATATAGTAATTGGGTAGCAGGAGATGATAGTCTATGCTCGCTGAATAATATGAGCGACCCCTATACTTAAGAGAGTTGCAAAGTATTATTTATGTTGCACAGGGTGATCCTTTAGGCTAAAAAATCTAGGACCCCCCTATATGTAATTATTTATTGTATACTTTCTTATTGAAACTTAGACTGAATTAGGATATATCTTGTAACTCTCAAAGAGTTGTATCAATTACTCATTAGAGGACAAATTATTTCCTTCACTTTTGTATAATTTCTCTTAATCAATTATTTCGTCCTATTTTGTCTTTGAATAATTAATTAGTTATTTTGACTCTCTACTTCCTTTGATTGACATGCTCCCATAAGGTAGTTATAATTCGATAATTCACATAGTGTAAAATTCAGCCGAGAACCATAATTATGGACCTTGAAGAGTGCCTAACCCCTTGTCTTTGAGGTAATTTGAGCCCTTACCTGATGTTTGGTGACGTAGGTTACTTAAACGGAGTTATTTGCAAATAGGTGCCCTAACGCACCTCAAACTCGTTAGGTGGCGACTCTCCTCTTTTAACACCCATTTACAAGAGTTGTCACACATCAAAACCCATCTTCGCGAGAAAGTAGGGCGCGATAGTGTCCATCACCAAAAGACCCAACAAAGTCTTCTTATGAAGTGGTTGATTCTTTAGTGGCCAAAATCACTTTCACCAATGATGATCTTCTACTTAGTGAGGCACTGCACAATCGTCCGTTATTCATTGTGGGATATGTGCTCGAGTAGAGGATAAGTAGAATCTTGATAGATTACGGGTCCGGAGTCAACGTTCTTCCCATCCGCACAATGAAGAAACTTGACATCTCAGTTGAATAACTCTATGAAAGCTTCTTGATTATTCAAGAATTTAATCAAGGGGGCAAATGGCCATATGTGATATCAAATTAGAGATTGCAATTGGAGAGATACAATCGAGTGCATAGATGTATGTGATTGGCTCAAAACCTTCATGCATCATGTTGCTTGGTAGGCCGTGAATACATGAGAACAAAGTTGTCCTATCAACCTACTATCATTATTTGAAGTATCATGAAGGCAAAATAGAAAAAATGATAGTTGCGAATGACAAGCCATTCACTAAACCTGAAGCATACTTCGTTGATTGGGTCAAAAGTGAACATTTCAAAGACCGAGAATGTTGAGCCCTTGATCAGAAGAGTTGAGGTGGCAACTGGTAAGGCAAAAGTTTTTACTAGGAGGATCAAAAGCCCACCAATATAAATAAGGCACTTCTAGCGGATTTTGCATCTTCAAGTAAAACTGTGACACTTACTCTGTGCTATATTCCCAAGGCAAAATAAGTCAATAAACAATCTCCTAAACTGCAAGGGAATGCATTAGGATGAGTGACTCTTCCTATCAGGATGATTGATGCAATAAAGTTGTTCTAAATCATTTGGAAGATTTGTGTCTCGCAATCCACCGAAAAATGTTGCATTCTCTAAGAAACGCACAAATGAAAGTTTTGATCCAAATACTTACAAACTACTTGCAAAGGCTGGGCACAATCCTAATGATCCATCGAAATTAGGGAAGCTTCCCTCAAAACCTGTTATAAGAAAATCACGTGAAGGTTTGGGATACAAACAACCTTCGCTCGTCTGCATCTCCATAAGAAGGAAAGAAACAACTACATCACCATAGAAGATGAATCTGCTACTTTTTATGAAAGGCCTTTTATCTTTGATCGGCTTGGAAAATCAACCACAAGAACTTCATATTTGATAGGTTAGGGTCGTTAAAGAAGAAAAGTAAGTTGGCTAGAAACTATGAAAACATGAAAGAATCTTCCTCATCTAAATCTCAGAGACTCTTCAATGATTGCCAAAGTTTGATCCCTTCCAGAATGAGGTGACAAACAAATCTTGTGATTTTGTGCAGAGAGGTACTTAAAGCAAAGTTGCATGTTGTGGTCTACATCAAAGAACGTGACAAAGATGACGAAAGTGTTGGCTCTTCATATCATATTAGTGCATAAGATGAGTATTATACTTCATATCCCATACAAGTTAATGAAGAATTGAAGGATACTTCCGTGTGTTACCACATATCGTTCAACAAAGGCAATCCTCAAGAAGATGAAGATGCTAAAAATGCTCTGCTCAAACTTGAAGAAGGGGTTTAAATGATGGTCGACGCATTGAAAGAGGTCAACATTGGCACTAATAAATATCCAAGACCCACTTATATAAGTGCTTTGCTAGCAGTTGATGAAGACGTTTCTTACATCGAATTACTTAAAGAGTATAAGGGTGTCTTTTCCTGGAGTTATAAAAAGATGACTGGCTTAGACCCCAAAGTAGAAATCTATCATCTTGCGGTCAGGAAAGGCCCACGCTTATCAAGAAAGCTCAATGATGCTTTAGACCGGAGTTGGTTCCCTTGATCGAAACTGAAGTAACAAGCTTATTGAAGATGTCTTCATTCGGAAAGTTAACTACCCCAGATGGATTTCAAGTATTGTCTATGTGAGGAAGATGAACATACAAATTCGAGTTTTTGTCGACTTTAGGGATCTCAAAAATGCAAGCCCTATGGATGAATTTTCGCTTCCTATACTGGATACGAGGTGATGTCTTTAATGGATGGTTCATATGGTACAATCAGATCTACATGCCACCACAGAATGAAGAGCTTACTGCATTACGTACTCCTAAGTGTATTTATTGCTACAAGGTGATGCCTTTTGGCCTAAAGAACATTGGTGCCACTTACCAAAGAGCTATGTGAAATATCTTCAACGGCATACTTCACAAAAATGTAATGTTATGTTGATGACTTGGTGGTTAAATCAAGAAGGATGAGTGACCACTTGCAAGACTTGAGAATGGTGTTTACGTTCATTATGTTTTGGTACTGGATCTTCCTTGCTTCATTGTCCCTTTCTTTTTGCATTTATTTTGACTTCCTTTTGAACCTTTTCTTGTTGGTGATTTTTTGTTTTGATGTTTTCCCCTTATTATTTGATGTTTCTTCTTCTTGGTCGGAGTTTTTCCTTTTTTGTTGGAGTTCCTCCTTCTTTGTTGGAGTTTTTCCTTCTTTTGTTGGAGTTCCTCCTTCTTTATTAGAGTGTTTCCTTCTTATTTGGAGTTGATCCTTTTCTTAATTTTTTGGGATTTTTCTTTCCTTATTGGTCCAACAAAATCAAAGACATGGAATTCCTTGTTTCATGCCTTTGCTTTTCTTTGATTGTTGCATATTATGATTTTTCATGTTTGTGAGTTTCACTTAGGTCTTATCCGAAGTTACAAGTTTCCAGTGCACTCAAGGAGGTCTGGCCAAGAGAAGAATACTGCATTTAAGCACCCAAACAATTATAGGCTAATATGTGTTGTCCAAACAAAAGGCTTTAGGCTCAAAGGGGGAATGCTAGGGATCACATGTTATTTGGTAGGCTTGAAGGACACAGTTAGATATAGAAGGACTACCATCCTTTTCCAAATCAAGTATTACTCAGAATTTCACCTTAACAAATATTTGGGCCAAGTTCTAGATCAACAATGCTATATCATTGAATCTAAATCTAAAGCTCACCATACAATGCACATGAAAAGATGAGGTTGATTTTGTTCTTACCTAAACTGCAAGCAGGAGATCTTTTCAAGTTTCACTAAGGTGCGATTAAGAGGCACCAAAAGAATCTATGCTTTACCACAAAGTTAGTCCCCTCCAACATGCCAATTACACACTTTATTCCTTTTTTATGCACACTCCTAACCATGTAAGTACCAACTAAGTCAAGGGTATTTTTAGCAAAATCCACTAGGCAGCGTGCCTAAGTCTAGTTTTTAAATATATCCAAAACAAAAACAAAATAGCATGAAGTATTACAAAAATGTAGGAAATTAAGACATGAGAAATACATACTTCTTATCACCAAAATTGAGTCAATGGAACTCAACTTTGGCAGTACGTAGACCATATCTAAATGAGCTATGGAAGAAGTAGATAAATGATGAAAAACATATCTACAACATGTATCGCAATTAGCCAAATGGTTGCATAGAATATGCCCAAAATGATGAAAAGGCAAACTGCCTTCTAGTGTTATTCTTCCTCCAATGCGTTTGAAACTGGAATTGGCCATGTGTTATCCCCTCTTCCAAGTTGTTCCTTATGCTGTGTATAGGCTAGATTAAAGCAATACCTATCATTGTAGTATCCCAAACAATGTGCAAATAGAGCCAACATCATTGTCCAGTAGGTTAATACCATCTTGAACAAGGAAGTTGACATCTTGACTTCATGTGTCATCCCTACATATAACCTTAAGATCATTGCACCCGAATTGTAACCATAGTGCCCTCAAGTACTCTCCAATATCCATCACCAAACTTGTCTTCTTTTGTGACCAACCTAGGCAGTGAATTCTTCACACGAGTACTTCTGGACATTGTCCTTCTTTGTGTAATGTTCTTTCTTGCTTCTAAGAGGCAATGGAAGATAAGGAAGCAATGATCATGAGTTTTCGAGACACTCAAAGCTCCAGCATGTTGTAAATGCTCAAGGTGACACCCCATGTTCATGCTTGTGCCTACAATTAGTACTCCCTCAATGGAATGAGCACCAAGTGCTAATACCACACATGGAGAAAGGATCAATAGTAGGGCATGAGTACAGTAACGTTTCGTGCAAAAAGGAAAATAATGTTAGTGAAAAAGACCACCATGCTCTCCTCCCTTGGGACTTGAGCATGGTGGCATGTACCATTGCCTCCCTCATTATTTATGATCACCTCCTTCTCCTCTCCTAACACCTTTTCAAGTTTTTTTTAAGCTAATATACCACTAAGCTAGGTGCTTAGTAGTCTTTTTTATTAACGAAAACAGAAATCAAACAATGTCTTACAATATGAAAGAAATAAGAACTTGCTAGAGTGTTATAAACTAGTATCAACTTAAAAGCAACATGCTTTAAGTTGATATTACTAAAATAAAGAAATACAAAGTGAGATATTGATCCTTGCTTCCAATTCTGCAGCTTTTGGGTATTAAAATGCATCTTTATCCAGTGTTGGGGCCTCAAAGCTTTGTCACCTCTAAAACGGGAGCCTGTGATTGCAAAATCTAGGCGGTTCCTCATCAACACATCTATGAAGTTAAAGTACAATGTAAGGTACATCTGATCAATTTAAATGAATCTTCAAGCTTCCTTCAGGAGTCGTATTTTCTCACATCCAAATTTGGCTTGCATAATCACATACACTTGCATTGTCTTGCTTCTCAAATACCAGTTCCTTAGCTTCAACATTAAGGATAGAACGTCCAATTGTCAATGAGTGTCACTAAATGTAAGTGCTTACCATGTCCATCCTGATTGTTCAGAACTTCCAGTAGGGCTCTATGTAGAGTGACTTATTATATATCCAATGTACATGCCATGTTTGAATCTTTTCCATCACGCAAAGAGCAATATGAAGGGACTGATCTATAGGGAATGAGCATCATAGATACTAATACCACCCTTTAGGTTTGGCCCAAGTATATAATTCAGTCCCTAGATATGAACCTGCAAAAAGTTAGTAAAAAATAACATCCTACTCTCCTCCCTAAGGACTTGAGTAGGAAGCTCAATATGATCTCCTCCATCTACAATTACACCTTGTCTTACAAACATTGCCACCATCAACCATGTTACTACAACACCTAGAAGCCCATCATGCCATTTACTTTCCTCATCATATAGAATTTGGTATAGCCTTCCTTACCCTAATGTATGGCAATCGTAGCTTATCATAGTTCAATATCTTTCTTCCTTAAATGTCCAGTTCATCAAACGAAGCAGCCTGTACAGCTGAATTCTGCTACAAACTCAAATTCGCAAGGTGATCATCTATCTCAATAACACAACAAGCCGTTAGCTTTCTGATCTCCTCCACTTATATAACAATATTTCAAGGAGGTTCCCATACATCATCCAATACTCTTTTCATCAAAAGAAAATCAGTTTGAATCAAACAAGGAGGGAGTTGGGAATGTGCAATGTACCTGAGTACTTCTAGGATGGCTTTGGCTTCAGCTATGTTGTTTGTGGCATCATGAATCTCATTTGCGTGAGCGTATAGCAGGTCACCAACCCCATCCCTAATACAAAAAACATATGAAGCTCTTCCATTACTGCCTCTACATGCACCATCCATATTGCATTTGATCCATCCTGTAGGACGCAGTTGGCACAAAATCCTAGTGAAGCTCAATCTTGGGATATTATTTCTTCAATTTATCATGTAAGTCAGGCCAGTTGGCAGTGACACTTTAGAATTATGGCCTTCTCTCCTTCAACAACACATGAATAAAAGAAAAAACTTGGAAGATCAACCCGTTGATGGACACACTCTTCCCATGCATATAAAAATTCCTCCTCTTCCACAAGTGCCAAACTATCAGGGATGGTATAACATGATATACTAATTTTAAGCTTGTGTTTACGGGCCTTCTCCACCACTCATTGGTCACTTGAATCAGTTGCTGAAAACCCTCTTTAAAGCCTATATCTCATCGAGTAAGGCACAATAACCATCTTACATGTTAGATTCATCGTTGGACCTTTTTATCGCCCTTATATATTGATCCCTACAAGTGACCTAAATTACTTCCACAAGAACATAGCTACATGAGCTCTAAAGAAAACATAGGATATTGTTTCTTCTTTAGGGTTTCTACAACACCAACACTTAGATGGCATTAAGTAACACATTCTTCCTAGAAATTTATTAGGTGGCAATTTAGCTTTTCATAACCTCCACATGAAAAAAGATATCTTGAATGGTATCCCCTTCACTTTAATGAACTTGTAAAGTTTGCTCTCCTGTTTTCTCTTTCTAAAGTACTACCAACCAGACTTCATAGAAAATTGGCCCCTGGACTCTAATTTCCACCCTGGCTTCTCCTCCATATCATGACATTGAGGTGGAGTAATACACTCGAGTATGTGCTCAACTAGTTCCTCAGACAAGATGTCCCTTAACAGACCTTCATTCCAGTTTCCATCCTCAACAACATCACTGACATGCGTGATTGTTTCATCATACCAATGATCTAGACCTAAAGCTTGGTAAAGCACCCAAAGACCAGTCCAATTATCATAGCAAAAGAATGCATTGCCCCTTTTTGTTTGCCACGATATTTGGTGCTCAATCAAATCCCTCATTTCAATCATATTCATCCACACATGTGAACCATCTTTCCAAGGCACTGCCACTTCATTGATCTTCTTGCAATATTTGTTCTTCATAAAAGTGTTCCACAAAGTGTCCTTTATTGTAAAATTCCACTAAAGGTTAGCAAACAATGCCTTAGATACATCATGAAGAGATCTAAAGCCTAGACCACCTTCATCCTTTGGAAGCATATTGTATCCCAAGAAGCCCACTTCCTAGCCCTTCCATTTCCTGAGTTACTCCAATAGAATATAGAAAACATTCTATATAATTCAGAAATTACATATGGTGGTGGATTAACAACAGACAAAAGATGAATTGGCATACTTTCAGGAACATGTGCTATCAAAACTGCTCTTCCACCTATAGAGAATAGTTTGCTCTTCCAGGATTGAAGCCTTTCCTGTACTTTAAAGATGACATCTTTATAATTGTTTTTGCCTCCTACTATAAAATATAGGACATCCAAGGTAAGTAAATGGGTAGGGGTGCCTCTAAAATTGAGTGATAAGATGCACTTTGTTAGCTTCATCAGCAGGTGAACTTTCACACATATAGAATAAAGATTTCTTCTTGTTGACCTTCTGTCCAGAAGCTGCATCATAGTCCTCCAACACATTCATAATCAACTATATTTCCCTAGAATGTGAGGAGCTAAAGATGATGGTATCAACAACATATGTTAGATAATTAATGTTACGACTCCATTTTGGCATCCCAAATCTAATGAAGTTTGGATTATAAAACAAAGCATATAAAGCTCTCCCCAATACCTCATCTACCAGTATGAATAATGTAGAAGATAAAGGATCACCTTGATTGACTCCCCTTGTTGATTTGAAGAAACAATGAGCTTGGCCATTCAGTAACACTAAGTACCAATTGTTGAAAACTAGCATGAACACCATGTCAATGAATACCTCTCTAAACCTCATCTGCCTCAACACCTTTGTCAAAACTAGCCTTGCAATCTATCATATGCTTTTTCCATGTCTAATTTCATCACCACATTGGATGGCTCATCCCTCATACTTATGTAGTAACAATCTCTTATGTTAACAAAATATTTTCCACTATACTCCCCCCTTCACAAATCCAACCTGATTTGGAGATATGAGTGCAGGTAGAAGATCCACCAACCTCTCATGTAATATCCTGGAGATGATTTTGTTAGAAAAGTTGCTTAAACTGACTAGCCTCATGTCTGAGAAGGTAGCCACATTCTTCTTTTTGGGTATAATAGCACACGATTTGTGTGTGTCGTGAACTTAGAAAATTCTGATTCACATAAAAAAGCCTTGACCATTCTTAAAAATATTCACATATTATATCCCAGTTGGAACGATAGAACTAACTAGTGAAGCAATCAGGACCACTTGCACTATCACCATTCAAGCCAAAAATGACTATCTTGACCTAATCTATAGTAGGTCCTTCCCATAGCCTAGTATTCTACTCTTTAGTGACCATTCTAGGTATACAATTGACAATGTCAAAGTTTGTTGTAATCCTTTCTTTAGTGAAATGAGCTTGAAAGAATGCCTCCTTGGCCATGTCATCTTGAGATTCAATCCAATTGTCATTGTTGCCAAGGATTCTTGACATTTGTAACCTCTTTATTTCCTCCTATCATGAGCATGAAAGAACTTAGCGTTTCTGTCTCTATCTTTGAACCACTGCATGCCAACGTTTTGTCTCAAAAACTCCTTTTCTAAGTGTAAATACCTAGTGAGGTCCGCCTGAACCTTATGCAGCTTTGCCCTATTATGAGCAGTAGGATTAAGCTGAAACTCCACTTCATGTACCTTAATAACATCTTCAAGTAAAGCAATTTGTTTGAAAATGTCACCAAATATTTCCTTGCTCCATGTTGCGAGTGCCTTCTTCACATTTTCAGCTTGTGTTAAAATGTAATAAAGGGATTCCCCATAATGTCAGTTCTGTAATGCTCCTTCACCATATCTACAAATGATAAATTCTTCACCCAAAAGTTAAGAAACTAGAATGGTTTCTTCATTTGGATTGTATTGACATTGCAAGACAGTAGGATTGGTGAATGATTAGAACCATATTTTATAAGATGTTCTGCCTTCAATGCTGGAAAGAGATCCTGGAATTTTTGATTGGCCTAGAACCTATCTAATATCTTAAAAAGGTAAGCATCATCATATCTCCCATTCCACCATGTATAAAAACTTCCCTTGAAGCCATGATTATATAGAGCACAAGTGTCTATATAGTGTGCAAAGTCTTCTACCTCACTAAGATATATAGGTAGCCCCCATACTTTTCCTCCTCTATCAAAATGACATTGAAGTCCCCTCCAACAAGCCAAGGCAACTCCATATTTGAGGCTAAATGGTACAAAGTTACCCATAATTCAATTCCCTCCACTGCATCACATATCGCATATATAAAAGTGACAACAACATCTTTTCCCAAATTCCTTTGAAACAACTTACGAGTGAGTTGCTGTTCGATATCAATGAGTATGTCCACATCAATATTCTCATCCACAAATGGAAATATCTTCCCAGATACATTAACAAAGTTAGAATGCATTCCCAACCTTCTTGTATACTCTTCTAATTTGTTAATGTCTGCCAAGGTTCCATCAAACCAATCAAGTAAAAATTATACTTTCAATGAAGGTTAATAAATCTTTAGAAAGCTTTCTGTGTATTGACTGACCTCACATTCCAAATTATAGCATTAACCATGGACATTATTTGAAAATAGAGACCCCATTCCTCTTTGGTTGTTCCTACCATGTACATTTTTTTCTTTCTGCTTTTTTGTTTATTTAGCAACTGATTTCTTCTTATCAACACTTCTGGGTAATAAATCTCCCTATTGATATAATTTTTGAAAGTTTTCTGCTGTGGATTCCTCATTGATGTCTTCCCGTAGATCTTTATGTTCATTATACTCAACATTCACTACTTAAAGAGATAAAGGTTTTGCTCAAGATTCTTCGCAATAATTTCCTGCTCCTTTTGACCCCTCTGATTAATACGAATGCCTTTAGCCAAAATATCACTGGTGACACTGGAAGTTTTCCTAGCCAGGAAGCTAGGATCATTACTTTTTGGTTCAACAATTTGAATTGCTTTAGTTAGTTATTGTGCTTCCTCCAATGAAAGCTGCACTTGTTGAATGCTAATATTCTCCTTTCCCCGGTTCAACATTTTGTACTATGTCAGCCCTTGAAATACCCTGGCCATCTCCTTGTCTTTGCAGATCATACTCAGCCCTTGAGCTAGGGTTTTGCTAATCTATTGGATACTATTTTTACTATTACATTAAATCCAGGTGGTCTGCCGAAATCTTATGGCTTGTGTGCCCCATCTATTGCACCAACAACCTTTGCTAGATCATCAGAAGCCTTACAATACCATTTGTTCCAGTTAGATTGGTCCCAGGTTCATAATCAATCCTAATATGCAATATAGTATTTACTATTACATTGGCATTACTACTCACTGCTGAATGATGCAGGCATCATCTGTAATCACCTTCCACCCCAATCAGCTCCTTTGTACACATTGTAGATGCCTTACCACCCTCAAACCTAATTTGATCACAATTATGGTTTACTATAGTAGTATTCATTAAATTGGTTGCCTGCTTCTCCTTCATCACCTCTTTGTTCCTCATCCTTTCCAGAAGTAAGTATACTCTTCTTCTCCTCCATGATCTCCACCTCATCATTGGCAGTAGTTGTTGCATCCATTGATAATTTTTTGCTTTGGTGAACCTTCTAACGTTTATGATGGAACCTCATGACAATAATGATTTAAAGTCACATTGAGTTACTCCTTATAAGTTCCAAATCTTCTTTGCACCCATGCAGCTGGGCCTTATTTCAGATTTGTGTATCGACCCGGTCGATTGTTTTGAGTATTTTATCCCTGTTTCCCCTGTTTGATGCTTTTCATATATGTAATTCCTATTACATGACTTATCAGAGTAGTTGGTTTGGTTGCGAGGATGTCTTGGAGTGAATTGAGATACTTAGTCCGAAGGTTGGAATCTTAAGTAGTAAGAGTTGACCGAAGTTTTACTTTTGTATAGACAACTCCGGAATAGTATTTTGATATTTCCGGTATCTTCGTATGGTAATTTTGGAACTAAGCATATGTCCAAATTTAGATTTGGAGGTTCGCGGGTTGATTTAGTGCTTTTTAGCGAAAATTGAAAAGTTAAAGGTTTGGAAAGTTCATAGGTTTGACCGGGAGTTGACTTTATTGATATTGGATTTAGATTGTGGTTTCAGGAGTTGGAAAGATCTGTGGTGTCATTTGAGACATGTATGCAATATTTGAGGTCATTCCGATTTGATTTGGTATGATTCAGCTTGAGTTTTAGAAGTTGAAAGTTCATTAGGCTTGAATTGAGGTGCAATTTATGGTTTTGATGTTGTTTTATGTGATTTGAGGTCTCGAGTAAATTCATGTTATATTTTGGGATTGATTGGAGTGATTGGACGAGGTCCCGAGTGCCTCAGGTGTGTTTTAGATGGATTTCGGATCATTTGTGGAGTTGTTGGCAGTGCTGGTTTTACCGAGTCAGATATTTTTGCATATGCGAAAAAAGGGCAGTGGATGCAGAGCTGCAGAAGCGGCACCGCAGATGCAGTTAAGTGACCGCAAATGTGGAATCACTGGCAGACCTTTATATTTCAAAGGGTTTGGTTATTTCCTAATTTTTTAAGTTGTGGAGCTCGTGGTTAAAGGCGATTTTTGGGAGACCATTTATCGCAATTGAAGAGGTAAGTAAAGTTTAATTAATTTTGATGATAGATATTGATTACCCATAGATTATTACACCTACTTTATGTGAATTTTAGGTGAATTTTGTAATTTTTGACTATGATTTTGGAGAGTGAAAATTGATGAATTGATGGCCGATTTGAGGTTGGGTTTGGGTGAAACACATATATTTGGACTCAAATCGGAATGAGTGTTCGAAATTTGTGAGTTTTGTAGGGTTCAGGGATGCAAGCCCGGGGTTGACTTTTGGGTTGGCTTTGCATAATTAATTAAAAATCTTAGCTATATTGTTTGGGGTTGTTTCCTACAGCGTTATTTGATGATATTAAGTTGTTTGTGACTAGATTCGAGTTGCTCGGAGGCCGATTCGCATGGGAAGTGCTTTTTTGAGTATAGATTCATGCATTTTGAGGTAAGTAACATATCTAAACTTGGAATTGAGGGTAATTATCCATGAGAACTATATTATTTGAGATGTGTTGGGGGTGACACAAATGCTAGATGACGGGCGTGTGTGCGTGAGCTGAGGTATTCATGATCCGGGTGGACTTTAGACTATTATCGGACTTGTTTTATTATCATGCCTCATTATATAAGTATTTTCTCTACTTGTATGATTATTTGAGCTATGATTCATGTTAGAAATCATGTCTAGGCTATGTGCTTATTTGTTTGAAGACATAATTGGGCTATTCTTGCTGTTTTGAGTTGTTTGCCTTGATTATAATCATATCCTCAGTCATTATTCTTCATCCACATGTTATATCTCAGTTAACGTATATTATCCATTCGTCATATCACATGCTGTTGTTGCCTTCTATATGTGATACTATTTGGGCTGAGTTCTATGAGATGTGAGCTATTGAGACTTGAGTGATTGATGACTGATGTGGGTCATAGAGCCGTGTTGTGAGTTATATTTGGATCGGGTTGCACACAACAATAGATTGATATTTAGATCGGGTTGCATGCCATAACGAATTGATATTTGGATCAGGTTACATGCCGCAATGGTTATACTAATTATTGATTAGCGCTTGGGCGAGGATTTGCCCCTCTGGAGTCCGATATTACAGTGAGCGCCAGAACAGTAATAGATATGTGCTCTTGTGAGGGGAATTTGTACCAGGCACCTGTGCACTGCTGAGTGTGATTGTGTGTGTGATAGTGAGGGGCACTTACCAGGCACCGTGAGCATGCTGAGTGTGGTTACATTTGATTGTTTCACTATGATGATATTGACTTGACATGTAGGCATAGAGATGTATTTTCCTCATGCTAGCTGGTAAATGAAATGTCTTACCTGAGTTGGGCTTTGATTGTTATACTTTAAAAACATGTCTAAATTTTCGTAATTATGAACGAGCCGAACATGGTATCTTTGATTTATTTACTTTTTTGTCTTCATTATATCCTAAGTTGTTATTGATTAATGATGTTGGACACTGACTTTTTTTCTGAGCTCGTCATTGCTTTCAGCCCAAGGTTAGGTGTGTTACTTATTAAGTACATGGGGTCCGTTGTACTCATACTGCCCTCTGCACTTCATGTGCAGATCCAGGTACTTCCAAGCGCGGTGATTGCTAGAGTTACTTTGGTACCAGCTTGTGGAGACTACGAGGTAGCTACTATGTCGTTCGCAGACCTTGAAGTTCTATTTCATTTATTTCCAATATTACTGTGCTATCATTCAGACAGTTTTATTGAGGATTTAGCCATGTATTTTGAGATTTTATAGTGCCCATGTACTCGTTGACATCAAATCTTTGGGTTGGTTGTAGTTGCGATATTGTTGTAATTCTCATAAATTTCATGATATTTTTGTTGCTGAGCTTATTAATTTCCGTCTTTTTGAATTCATTGTTATTGTGAAACTGTTGGCTTGCCTAGCAAGTAGTGTTAGGCGCCGTCGTGGCCTCAAGTGGGAGTTTGGGTCGTGACAAGTTGGTATTAGAGCACTGGGTTTCCTAGGTCTCACGAATCCTGAGCAAGTTTAGTAGAGTCTTGCGAATCGGTGCGGAGACGTCTGTACTTATCTTCGAGAGGCTATTGAACTATTAGGAAAATTCACTTTATTGCATCCTTGTCATGCAGATTTGTTAATTCCGAAGTCTAAGCCTTTACTCTTCTATTCTCTCATAAATGGTGAGTACACATTCAGCTAATCAGGCACAACTTCCACCAGTCAGGGCCGCTAGAGGCCATGGATGAGGTAGAGGCTGGGGTGGGGCTCGCACTATAGCTAGAGCAGCACCAGTGGAGCCACTAGTTGCTACGATCGAGGAGCAGGTTTCGGACATTGTCGATCCAGTGAGACCAACTCAGACACCGGTGATGCCTATTGCTATACCTGGTCTTCAGGAAACTTTGGCTCAAATCTTGAGTGTGTACACGATCTTGGCTTAAGCGGGCATGATACTAGTTGCACTATCTATTGTGTTGGCTAGGGAAGGATTACAGACTCCTGCTGCCCGTACACCGGAGCAACTAGCTCAAGGTTATCAGATACTAGAGGTGCTGCCAGTTCAGCCAGTTGTTGCTGCTCGGGCTGAGGCTGGTCCATCTATTTCCCTTTAGGAATATAAGAGGTTGGAGTGATTTAAGAGTCATGATCCTCCCGAGTTCAGTAAAGGAGAGTCATAGGATGCTCATGGTTTTCTGGATCGGTGTCATCAGATTAATTGCACAACGGGTATTGTGGACACTAGTGGAGTTGCCTTTACTACTTTTCAAATGATAGGGACAACCTATAGATGGTGGCAGACTTATGAGTCAGGTAGGCCAGCTAACGCAACACCACTTACATGGCATCAGTTCTCAGTTCTCTGCTTAGAGACGTTTGTTCCACAGACTTGTAGAGAGGAGCTGCATAGGGAGTTCGAGCAACTATGTTAGGGGAATATGACTATAACCCAATATGAGATGATATTTGTGGATTTGGCACGTCATACATCATGGTTGGTTCCCACTGAGAGAGGGGATGAGGAGGTTCATTGATGGCCTCAACTATGATTTACATTACAGTTTGGCTCAAAAGGCTGAGATGAATGCTAGGTTTGACCAGGTGGTTGAGATTGCTAGGCGCTTGGAGCATGTTTGCTGGCTTGAACGAGAGGAGTGGGAGGCCAAGAGGCCCCGTGGTTCAGGTGGTTTTGGTAGCACCTCATATGGAGGTTAGTCATATCACAAGAAAGGTCATCATTTTAGGTCCGCTCAGACAACTCGTCAGATTCCTCGTGGTTCTTCAGCTATCTACAACTTATATAGTGCTAGCCCAATTCAGACATCATTCAGTGCACTCCAGCTCAGATATCATACCGCACTCTATCAGTTTGGGGTTCATCAGTATCGGGTTCTTCCAGCGATTATTCTGGTTCATGGGGTCTGATTCAGGCCCCACAATCATCCGGAGTTCGAAGTTGCTACGAGTGTGGGGGGTTGGGGCATGTGATTAGGTATTGCTCATGTCTTCTCAGAGGTCCCATACAGTAGGGAGGTCAGACTATGACTCTCGCACTAGTTGCTACACCACCTGCTCAGCCAGCTCGGGGTGGAGGTCGTACGGGAAGAGGTCACCCTAGAGGGGGAGGTCAGTCAGACAGTGGTCAGGCCCGTTGCTATGCATTTCCTGCCAAGCCATAGGTAGTTGCTTCCGATGCCATGATAACATGTATTGTTTTTGCATGCTACAAATATGCTTCAATGTTATTTGGCCCTAGTTCCACTTATTCGTATATGTCCTCATACTTTGCTCGTTATTTGGATATGCCTAATGATTTTTTAGATATTCCGGTTTATGTATCTACGGCGGCGGGTAATTCTATTATGGTGGACCATGTATATCGATATTGTGTGGTAGTCATTGGGGGTTATGAAACCAGAGTTGATCTTTTAATGCTTAGTATAAAAGATTTTGATGTGATTTTGGGCATGGATTGGTTGTCACCATATCACGCTATTCTTGATTATCACGCTAAGACCGTGACACTGGCTATGCCGGGATTATCGAGGTTGGAGTCGAGAGGCTCCCTGGATCATGTTCCTAGTAGAGTTATTTCATATTTGAAGGCTCAATGGATGGTTGAGAAGGGGTGCGCGGCATACTTAGTCTTTGTGAGGGATGTTAATGCTTATACTCCTACCGTTACGTCAGTTCTGGTAGTAAGAGGGTTTCCAGATGTGTTTCCATCATATCAACCGAACATGCCGCCCGATAAGGATATTGATTTTGGTATTGAATTGGTGCTGGGCACTCAACCCATATCATCAGTAGAGTTGAAGGAAATAAAGAAACATCTTCAGGAGTTGTTTGATAAGGGTTTCATAAGACCGAGGATGTGTATTGACTATAGGCAGTTGAACAAGGTTACTATGAAGAACAAGTACCCACTACCCTGTATTAATCATTTATTTGATAAGCTTCAGGGTGCTAGGGTATTCTCGAAAATTGATTTGAGATCGTGGTATTATCAGTTGAATATCCATGCTTAAAATACCCCGAAGACGGCATTCAAGACCCGTTATGGTCACTATGAGTTTCTGGTGAAGTCTTTTGGGCTGACCAATGCCCCAACAACTTTTATGCACCTGATGAACAATGTATTTCAGCCCTATATTGATTCCTTCATCATAGTTTTTATCAATGATATATTGGTATATTCTCGCAGTTAGGAGGATTATTAGCAACACTTGAGGATCGTGCTCCATACTTTGAGGGAGAAGAAGCTATATGCTAAATTCTCCAAGTGTGAGTTTTAGTTAGACTCCATGGCTTTCTTAGGCCATGTGGTGTCCGTTAAGGGCATTAAGGTGGATCCGAAAAAGATTGAGGTAGTTCATCTATAGCAACCCTATTGACTAGTTTGATGCAGAAGGGTTTCCCATTCAGGTGGTTTGATGAGTGTGAGGAGAGATTTCAAAAGCTCAAGACTGCCTTGACTGTAACTCAAATTCTAGTTTTACCTTTATGATAGGGTTCTTATACATTCTATTATGATGCTTCACGAATTGGCATTAGATGTGTGTTATTGCAGGAGTGTATAGTGATTGCTTATGCTTCACGTCAATTGAAACACCATGAGAAGAACTACGAGTGCACAATTTGGAGTTGGCAGCCATTTTTCACTCGCTTAATATTTGGCGGCACTATCTTTATGGCGTATCTTGTGAGGTGTTCACAGATCACAGGAGTCTCCAACACTTATTCAAAAAACAAAATCTGAACTTAAGGAAACAGAGGTAGTTAGAGCTATTAAAGGATATGATATCACAATTCTTTATCACCCGAGGAAGGCCAATGTGGTGGTTGACGCTTTGAGTATGAAGGCTGAGAGTATAGGGAGTCTTGCTTATATATTAGTTGGGGAGAGACCGTTAGCATTGGATTTTCAGGATTTGGATAATCGATTCATGAGATTGGATATTTTGGAGTCCAACATAGTTCTGCTTGTGTTGTATCACGGTCGTCCTTGTTTGAGCGCATCAAGGAACGTCAGTGTGATGATCCTCACTTGCTTGTCCTGAAGGACACTGTGCAATGCGGTGATGTCAAGGAGGTTACTATTGGTGATGATGGAGTATTAGGAGTGCAGGGTCATATATGTGTTCCGAATGTGGATGGGTTACGAGAGTTGATACTTGAAGAGGCCCATGGTTTGTAGTATTCCATTCATCTGGGTGCCGCAAAGATTTACCAAGATTTGAGGCAACACTATTAGTGGCAGAGTATTAAGAAAGATATTGTTGAGCATGTTTCTAGATGTTTGAACTGTCAACAAGTGTAGTACGAGTATCAGAGACCTGATGGTTTGCTCTAGAGGCTTGATATTCCGAAGTGGAAGTGGGAGCGTATCATGATAGATTTCATAGTTGGACTTCCACGGAACTTTAGGAGATTTGATGTAGTGTGGGTTATTGTGGACAGACTGACCAAGGCTGCACATTTTATTCTAGTCATGACCACCTACTCTTCAGAGTAGCTGGCTCAGATTTATCTTTGTGAGATTGTTCGCCTTTATGGTGTGCCCGTGTCTATTATCTCGGATGGAGGCACTTAGTTCACATCGCATTTTTGGAGAGCAGTGCAGCGAGAGTTGGGCACACAGGCCGAGCTTAGTATACCATTTCATCCCTAGACAGACGGGTAGTCTGAGCGCACTATTCAGATTTTGGAGAACATGTTACGTGCCTGTGTCATTGATTTTGGAGGTTTATAGGATCAGTTTCTTCCATTAGCCGAGTTCGCCTACAACAACATCTATCAGTCAAGTATCTAGATGGCTCTTTATGAGGCTTATATGGAACGCGATGTCATTCTCCGATTGGTTGGTTTGATCTTGGGGATGCTAGGTTGTTGGTCACTAATTTGCTCTGAGATGCTTTGGAGAAGGTGAAGTTGATTCAGGAGCGGTTTCGTACAACACAGTCTTGGTAGAAGAGTTATGCTGACAGGAAGGCTTGTGATGTTTCATATATGGTGGGTGAGAAGGTTCTACTCAGAGTTTCGCCCATGAAGGGTGTGATGAGGTTCGGGAAGAAGGGCAAGTTGAGCCTTATGTATATTGGTCATTTTGATGAGCTTAAGAGAGTGGGAGAGGTGACCTATAGATTTGCCTTACCACATAGTCTATTAGGAGTTCACCCGATGTTTCATGTTCCTATGCTCCAAAAGTATCATCGAGATCCGTCTCATGTTTTGGACTTCAGCACAGTGCAGTTGGATGGGGATTTGACTTATCATGTGGAGCCGGTGGCCATTTTGGATCGACAGGTTCAAAAGTTAAGGTCGAAGAATATAACATTGGTAAAGGTTCATTGGAGAGGTCATCCGGTTGAGGATGCAACTTGGGAGACCGAGCAGGAGATGCAGATAAGATATCCTCACCTTTTTGAGACCCCATTTGTATGATTTTAGACCCGTTCGAGGACGAATATTTATTTAAGAGGGGGAGAATGTAATGACCCGGCAGGTCATTTTGAATATTTTAGCCCTGTTTGATTCTTTTCATATGTTTAATTGTGATTACATGACTTACCGGGGTGGTTGGTTTGGTTTCGAGGAGGTCTTGGGGTGAATTGGGACATTTAGTCCCAATATTGGAAGCTTAAGTTGTAAGACTTCACCGGAGTTTGACTTTTCTGTAGACGACTTTGGAATGATGTTTTGATAGTTCTTATAGCTTCGTAAGGTGATTTTGGACCTAGGCTTATGTTCGGATTTGGATTTGGAGGTTCGTGGGTTGATTCACTGCTTTATTGCAAAAGTTGGAAAGTTGAAGGTTTGGAAGGTTCATCGATTTGACTGGGAGTTGACTTTGTTGATATCAGGTTCGGATTGTGGTTCAAGGAGTCGGAATAGGTCCGTGGTGTCATTTGGTACCTGTTTGCAAAATTTGAGATCATTCTGAGTTGATTGAATATGGTTCGACATGAGTTTTAGAAGTTGAAAGTTCATTAGTTCATTAGGCTTGAATTGATGTGATGTTCATGGTTAAGATGTTATTTTATGTGATTTGAGGTCTCGAGTAAGTTCGTGTTATGTTTTGGGATTGGTTGCAGTGATTGGACGGGATCCCGAGGACCTTAGATCATTTGTGGAGTTGTTGGCAGTACTGGTTTTACTGAGTTTGATGTTTTCGCATATGCGAAAAAGGGCCGTAGATGCGGACCTACAATGTCATGACCCAAGATCACGTGACTGGTACCCTACACACTACCCATCCTAAGTGAACCAAACCTTATGATGCACCGAAACTATATACATGAAAATCACTTTAACTGCGGAAGCTCTTTGAAAATCATATACATTTTCAAGTTAAATGATGGAATATTTTCCAATTATTTAATACATGAAATCTCTCATAATCATAACAATGAGACTAAGTAAAATAAATATCTTTCCATGCATGTCGCGTACAACCCCATTACTACAATTCTTCACAACTATCTATGGAGCTTCTATACCAAAGAGTAAAACTGAAAACTTGGGTTAATACCCGACTAATATAAAATAAGAAAACAACATGATAGCTACCACATAATAGGAGTGGTGCCTCACTATATACCTCGGAAAGATAGTCATCCTAGCCCTGTTCGTATACCACATATCACACGTCATCTTGAAACATGTAAAGTAAGTGGGGACTTGGAGAGGAGTCTCTGAGGACTGAATACACCACCACGGTACTCAATAAGTGTCATAGAATCTCTCTAACTGAAGTTCCTGAGACAAGATTTTACAAAAAAACTATGCAACCAATATTTGATATAAAGTGATAAACAATTATATAAATCATGCTCTTTATCATTTTAAATTAAAAGACAATTTAAATGTAAACCATGATATAAGTTTTTAGAACATTTATATCAATCAAAAATTTCAATAAAAATCATATAAACCGCATTTCAATTGCATAAATCACTAAACTTTGTTTGGCTCCTTAGGCCTAAACATAAGAAAATCATTATCCTTCACCAGGAGTACTATATAGACACCGACATAATAAAAAATCACTAGGTGATCAACCTAGCAACAAGTATTTGACCCTACTTGGCTAGGCGGTTTCCCGTAGTGTCGTACGAGTCAGCTTAAACTCATTACTTTAAGTAATGATCATTTGCCCTCTCAATGGGGTAATTTATCCCACAAACTTTGGCTTAGTCTTGGAATGCATCCCTACACCAGCGCGTGTTTTTCCATGGTAATGAACTTAATATTCGAACCAATCTCGATGGTCTCCACTAGTAACTCCCAAAGCATTGTTTTAGTCAATTCTACTAGGACTTATGCCTAGGGTTGGTTTTTATAAATATGAAATCAAGAATTACACCATAGGAGGGGGACATGAACCTTACCTCCAAACCTATGGTGCATAGACAATTGATTGTCCAAAAAAGACAATCAATTGAATCCTGTACAGTGAGTGAAATTAGACCTATAAACTGGTACCATATGCCTTTCCATACTGGGTAGGCCAATGGACACCAAAAACTAAAATAATCTAGGTCAACTATGCAGAAAGAATGGAAGGACTCCTTCCATTTATAGGAGAAACTATATCAAAAGAATGGATAGACTATCCATAAGTGAATTGACAAAACCCAAATATACAACCAAGAATGGGGAATAGTTCTATGATACCAAGTGTCTATCTTCATCATAGATTTACCATTGCCAAGAAAGAAAGCCGAGCTGAAAAGAAATATATAAAAGTCCAAAAAGGAAAGAGCAATGATTTGTCTATGTATGATGTCACTGACAGAAGAGATGGATTACTGCATTGGTGACTGTAGCTACCAGTTGTAGAACCTCTGGTGTATCCATGAACATCTCTCCATAGTGTGTTCATGTATCATTTGAACCAATGCACTGAAGAGGGCATGAGAAGATGCTGAAGGAAGTGAACATGTGTAGTGAATTCTGTATCTAGAGTATGGAGAGGAGGCCACCTGGGATATGCGTGTTGCTATAACATAGTGTTCATGTGGGTTTGAACCCCTAACTATATTCCCAAAGAACCTCTTAGTGGTGTATACATGTGATGTGTGTGCCTGTATAGCATGATCAGATGGACATGTCCAATAAATTTGATGCATTTCCAATAGATTGAGCATCTGGGATATTGATACCACACATTGAGAGTGCATCAAAATTTTATACCTATATAATATACCTGGAAAATACAACTAATAAGTTAGTAGTAAAAGATCACCATTGTCCTTCTTCCTGGGAAGAAAGACTATGGCACTACAGTCAGTGATGAAAGATTTCCGCAGGCTTTGGGCATTACTGCCCTGAGACCTGTTAGTGAGGAAGTAGTGTAGAGCTCTTAGGTTTTTGTGGATTCTGAGAGCTGGTGATGGTTGTAGTTTATAGATGGGGAGAAAGGAAATGCTACTGGAAGATGTGTGGTGATTTAGTTATGGCTGGTAGTCTGTGTGAGAATAGATGTGTGTCGAGTCTCAGTTTAGAGATGGGAGCTGCTGCATTTTAAGCTCTATGGTGTAGTGTCTGTGTTGAGTAATTGGGTATTTGAGAGTTTTCAATCTGCTAATACCCTGTTCTAATGTCAAGAAGAAACCCGGGCACATAGTATTGACTATCCAGTTCCAACTGCATTGCATTAGGTATGCCTGACTATGTGTGCATGAGGTATAGCACACTTTCCACTCCTGACCTTCCCTCAGTAGAATGAGCTTTAAGAATGCTAATACCACACACTGAGTGTAGGTCAAGAGGTGGAATAGACCATAAGAACTAGTACCTGCAAAATGGAAAACAGAATTAGTGAAATAGATTCATAGCCTAATAGCTTCAAATGATCTATTTTTATCAAATCATGATTATTCATAGCCAATCCAAACCATTTAAACAATATCAAAAGAATAACTTATTTCATGTTAAAGCCTTTAGCAATTTAACATCAATCTTTTAAAGATACAATAAGTGGTACTCTATTGTTCAAATTTCAGAAGACTTAAGTTTTAATAAAACTTAAAATGTTTTCCTTAAGTGTCATCTTGCAAATAAGTTTTGAAAATAAGATTCTTGTAAAATCATATGACACTTCATAAGTAACAAACATAGAAACACATGGTGAGATCCTTCCCCCTTGTCCCCACAAGAATAGATGCACATTTATAAATAATATCACGTATTAACTCAAAACACGCCTTTAGAGAGAATCTCTCAAGAAGAGTAAGTCATAATCAACTTACCTCAATCTTCAAGCTCCAAATAATACTACACCGCTCCAATTGATTAAAATGCTTAAATATCACCAACAATTCAATATCTACCATTAGATATCCCAACTACATCTAAACAAACACGAAAAGATTTATAAACATCTATTTAGGCTTCACAATTCGGCAACAAGCCTTCAACCATTCCAAATTATCCAATATGTCTACCAATTAGTCTAAATCAATTCCATTCTTATTGTTAAACACTCATTTGGAGTCATTAATGATACTATATTATTTACTCAACATCACCAAGTCATTATTCATTATCTTCTCCCACAAAACTCTAGGTTCAAGAACATCCAATTCATGAACTAGTGTTATTTCTTAGCCAAATGGCGATTCCCCCTTCAATCCGTCCATCAATTAGGTTAATAAGTCTATTAGCATCACTAAAAACTAAAAACAATTTCATTTATATTAACCCACAACTATTCACCTTCTTCTTCATTCAAAATATTATTTTCAAGAACCACTCTAAGGGTTATTACTCCATTATAAGTTCAAATAAACATCGTAAACATGCTACCCATACTCCAATATATCATATATGTGAAGCTCAAGTAAAGAAATTACTTATTGATGGATGAATCTCACTTTTATCTTTTTGGTGTTCTTGAAAGATTCAACCCATTTCCTATATATTTTGATCCATAATAATGTTAGTGTTATATCAAATGATGTTATATAATCATTCTTATACCAAATAAACTTACCAAGAAGTATATTCATGGTGGGAGAGTTCCTCATTCTCTCTATGTGATGACCCGATAAGTTAATTTGAGTACTAGACCTTATTTCTGTATTCCGAGCCCTCTAGTATCTTGATTTGCATGTGCAGTCCGTGTTGTTTTCCCTAAAGGTTTTACGTAAAAAACTGAAAACAATGTGATTATTGGCTTTAAAAATAACTTGAGTTGACTACGATCAACATTTTGGGTAAACGACCCCGGATCGGTGTTTTAATGATTTAGGTAGGTTCGTATTTTGATTTTGGACTTTGGCATATGCCCAAAATTGAATTCGGAGGTCCCTAGGTTGATTGGACTTATTTCGTCGGAGGTTAGCAATTTGAATATTTGAAAATTCCCTAGGATTGATCGTAGGTTGACTTTATGGTTATTGGGTTTGGATTGTGGCTTTGGAACGTTGTATTAGGCAGTTTTGCTATTTGAAACTTATTTGCAAAATTTGGTACAATTCGGAGTTGGTTTGATAGGATTCAGACGCTTGGTTATGATTTTAGAGGTTCATGAGTCTTCTTTCAAAATTCATGTGTTTTAATGTCTGATTCATGGTTCTAGATTTTATTTTGGTATGTTGATCACGCGAGCGAGTCTGTATGACGTTATTACACTTGTGTGCATGTTTTGGTTTTTGAGCCCGAGGGGCTCGGGTGAGTTTCGGATAGGCTTCAGATAATTTTGAACTTGTAGAACAGTTGTGTCATGCCCCAAAACCGAGGAGCGCGACCGGCGCTCAACCGATAGAACCCGGCCGAGCAAGCCTGTTAGATTTCCTTCTACCCAAACTCATCCATGAATAAAGAGGAGATGTACTCCATTAATCAAACACCGAAAAGATTTTATTAACAACTTCCTTTATATTCCCATTAGCATTTTCATTCATAATTTCCAAAATGTTACGAGTTTATAGAATTAATGAAAAACCTTATTTCCAAATACCAACATTTCTAGTTTAATTCCCCAACATCAACCACAACCCACAACCTGTCTACGGAGCCTCTAAGTAGAATAGAAGAGTAATTTGAAAATGCCGGCAACAAGGCCCCGGCTATACCTCAAACATAATACACAAAGAACAAAAGATACATGACCCCGGGATGAAGTGGGGCTCACCAAGTCAGCTAGGAAGAACATATACTGCTATCACTGATCAATATATCCTGCTGCAGAATCACCTGCATCCATTTAAAGATGCAGCACATCCGGCAAAAGGGACGTTAGTACCGTCGAATAGTACTAGTATGAAAACTAAAACACCAATCTAAGAATTCAGAAATACAAGATGAATATGATGAACTAGGGCGACAATAAAATAATATAGATAACCGTTTAAACCATAGCAAGCTTATTAAAAACTATCAATAACATTTATAGGATTTAATATGAGATCCTCTGTAACCATCTTCACACAAAGCGGCCCCGCTGCCTCACCCGATGTATGTAAGTGGGGGTGTACGTACAATACCACAACTCTAATCAAGCGGCCCTGCCGCCTCACCCTAATGTATACAGGTGGATGTATAACTACAGTACCAAGAACCTACATGAAGCGGCTATGCCGCCTCACCCCAATGTATGCGGGTGGTGGTGCCAAAACAATACCAAAACTATACACAAAGCGGTCGTACCACCTCACCCCAATATATGCGAGTGGTGGAGCCAAAACAATACCAAAACTATACACAAAGTGGTCGTACCGCCTCACCCCAATGTAAACGGGTGGAGGTGCAGTCCCACAATACCATAATCCTTACACAAAGCGGTCATGCCGCCTCACCCCAATATATATGCGAGTTAAGGTATATCACAATCACAATCTCTATACCATAATCCCCACACAAAGCGGTCATGCCGCCTCACCTATATGTATGCGGGTGGAAGTGTATCACAATCACAATATCTATACCATAATCCACACACAATAGCGGACATGCCGCCTCACCCCAATGTATGCGGGTGGAGGTGTATCACAATCACAATCTCTATACCCTAATCCCCACACAAAGCGGTCATGCCGCCTCACCCCAATGTATGTGGGTGGAGGTGTATCACAATCATAATCTCTATACCATAATCCCCGCACAAAGCGGTCATGCCTCCTCACCCCAATGGATGCGGGTGGAAGTGTATCATAATCACAATCTTTATACCATAATCCCCACACAAAGCGGTCATGCCACCTCACCCCAATGTATGCGGGTGGAGGTGTATCACAATCACAATCTCTATACCATAATCCCCATACAAAGCGGTCATGCCGCCTCACACCTATGTATGCGGGTGAAGGTGTATCACAATAACAATCTCTACACAACTTGGCATAATAACTATCACATAAATCACGACTAGAAATTATAACATGTGGATACATAATCCATAGTTTGGGAAACATCCTCAATTTATAATGCAATATGATCAGAGCATTTGAAACACGGATTGAACATATATCTTCATCACAGAACTTATCGGACTACTCGATTTATAATCAACATCTCGGAACTTACAAGGATAATGGGAATTCCAATTCTTAAAGAAGAGTTTAGGCAACATACCTTGAAGGAGCTCTTTAGTGCTACTAAAACCACCTACCACTCTTACAACTTCAATCTACATCAACATAATTCAATTGGACCAATATTAGTAACAAGTTCCATAATTTAGGCCATTTAGGCATTTTATCAAACACCTAGTAGATATGAATCTCTACATCTCTTACCCATAGAATTAGTTCATCCAACTAGTACCATTTACCAACAATTTATCCCACCATCATTCTTAAACAATTCATAACTTCCAACATCACATACATGACCATCCATCCACACTCAACCAACAAAAATCCATCAATTAATCACCTTTCAATCTCTACAATGGATATGTATTTAAATTGGGAACTTATGGCTTCCAATCACCATACCATAAGTTCCAATACTTAATTCATTCTCATATTCCCATAATATATCCATACATGTAGGTCTAAGGGTGTAGGATTAACTTTTGGAAGAAATCTTGCAAAATCCTCCTTTGAGTTCTTGAAGAACTTTCTTGAAGATGTATGTATTTTATGGAGGATTGAGTTAGTTTTAGGGTGGAATTGATGGAATGAAACATAAAATTAGTAGGGATTACTCACCTTGAAGATGGGGGGAGTTTGAAGTCTTGAGAGAATGAAGGAAAACCCCAAAGTTCGGCCAAGAAAAATGGGGTAAAATGACCCCCGAATGAGTATATGGCATTTCGGGCGTTACAGGCAGCGTGGGGCGCTACCTGTGGCCCAATTTCCAGAACCTCAAAAATCCCAGCGCCAGGGCTAGCGCCCCACGCTACCCTGGGCGCTAGCGATGGGAAATCTTTTCTATTTCTCCCGAAAATCTGCATAACTCTCTCATACGATGTCCGAATTTGACGATTCTTTTTGCTACAACTCCGTAATTTCAATACGGATCTAATGCTTCAATCAAAACTGAATTTGGAGCTCATTTTATTATTGTGATACCACATATACTCGAAGAAGTGACGTCGAAACATCCTTGAAATATCCAAATTAAATGCCGGGCATATGCCCGAGTCCAAAATCACCATCCGGACCTAACGAAATTATCAAAACTCCGATTCGAGGTCGAATAGAAAAGAAAACTCAAACTTGATCATAAATCCCATGGGTCTCCTTTAATACTCGAATACGTTATTTTCGAATACCGTTGCCGCGCTTTAAAAATCTTAAATCATTAGGAAATTTTAATGGGGCCTTACAAATTCATTTGCAAAATTTTACGAGGTTTTACACTTAAGTACTTCAAAATTTTCTGGGGTGTTACATTCTCCCCCGCTTAGGATCATTCGTCCTCAAATGAGGGTCAAAATCCGTCATTAGCATTCAGTGTTGCCCAACTGTTAGTTCACATACACCAGGAGTTTCAAAATTTGGCTATCTCCTTAAATTTCCAAAACTTTCGTCAGAGTCTCCCCTGTAATTGGGCCTATCCACCTGTCAGAGAGCCCTAGAAACACATCCTAACAGCATATACATAATCCAACAACGTAACCTAATATAAAATAACACCAATTGTGGCTTCTCGAGCAGTATACTACCAAAAAGGAACACCTTTAACATAAGCTGTACAAATGATACGTAATTCATAGGGAACAATTTCACAGAATGATTACATAGCTATTCAAACAAATAAGGGTACTTTTTCTTCATATCTTCCTCGGCCTCCCAAGTAGCCTCTTCAACCCGTTGGTTTCGCCATAGCACTTTCACAAAGGCAATTTCTTTATTTCTCAACTTTCGGACTTGCCGATCAATAATAGAAATTGGAATTTCTTCATAAGTCAATTATGCATTAACCTCCATAGTTTCAACCGGAACAATAACTATTGGGTCTCCAACTACTCTCTTTAATGTAGACACATGAAACACCGGGTGTACTAATGATATCTCAGTGGTAGCTCAAGCTTGTACTCCATCTCACCGATCCTCTGAATGATTTTGTACGGTCCGACATACCTCAAACTCAATTTCCCTTTCTTACCAAATCGCATTACGCCTTTCATGGGCAAAACTTTCAAGAATACCCAATCATCTTCTTTGAACTCCAAATCCCTACGACGAACATCCGAATAGGAATTCTGATGACTCTGATCAGTCTTCAACTGCTCCTTAATGATTTTAACATTTTCCATAGCCTGATGTACGAGGTCTGGCCCTATCAACTCTATTTCCCCAATTTCAAACCACCCAATGGGAGATCTACATCTTCTTCCATATAAAGCCTCGAACGGTGCCATTTGAATGCTAGCATGATAACTATTGTTGTAGGTAAATTATATGAGTGGTAAATAATCATCCCAACTACCTTTGAAGTCTAGAACACAAGCGCGCAACATATCCTCAAGCGTCTGAATAGTCCGCTCTGTCTGCCTGTCAGTCTGCGGGTGAAAGGCTGTACTGAGATTCACCTGAGTACCCAAACCTTGCTGAAATTTCTTCAAAAAATTAGCAGTGAATTGTGCTCCTCGATTAGAAATGATGGAAACTGGGGTGCCATGCAACCTGACTATTCTTTGATATACAACTGAGCATACTGCTCCACTGTGTCGGTAGACTTAACCGGCAAAAAGTGTGCTGATTTCGTGAGTCGATCCACAATCACCCTTTTTCCTCATTATAAGTCTTATAGGATTTTAATAAACCACTCTACTTCCCTTGTGAACATTCTCACGATTCCTCTTTACTACTAAACACTTCCCAAAACACATATCGACACCTTTCATATATATATATATATATATATATTTAGCCTGAACAGGGCCTTTTCTGAAACTTGAGATCCTCCTACATTCTTCAACGACGACTTCTTGTTTTTGTTTCCTTATAAGTGTAGGATTTAGTCCACCTGATTCCATCCTCGGTGAGTAACTCACCTTATTCCCAGTATTGTAGTCACCAATATTGTTTCCTGGTATTGTAGCCTAAGAGCTATCATGTTAAACATGTTTGGTTCGTAACAAGTGTTCATCCTCTCTCAATCTGTTTCAAACATTTCCCCTTTGGTCTTGACAATATGTTGGTAATATACTTCCTTCATGACTGGAGCATTCATTCCCACCCCATTTTCCCCCTTAATTCATAGTTGACAACCTCATTGTGCCATACACTTGTCTACCTCCCATGAACTCGTAGTATCATTGTGCCTGGTTTGTTGAGTTTATCACACCACCACTTCATCACCAGTAGTATTCACTTACCAATGTAATATTTAGACATGAACTCCCTCTAAATCCTTTAGTCGATATTCAGTGTCACTCAAGTCGGCTGCATTATAGTTGATCCTTTATATCTTCTATTGACACTTGGGCTATAGGCGAGTCCACTTTCTGATACGAACTATTTTACGATAACCATGACCATCTCAATTTATAGATTTTCTTCCCATTCTTCTCGCCTCTTGACACTTGTGGGGATATCCATGGGAAAGTGTATTCATCCGTGTATCACTTAACACTTCTTTGCTTGTAAGATTCTTAAGAGACTCTCCATCAAGTCCCGATGCACTCTTGGGTTATTATAACATCACATTTATCCCCCCCCACTCGTTCTGTCTTTCTTAAAGCCTTGGAATTTTAGCTAAATCGCATATCCGTGATTAACTCATTCTAAGAACTCGCAAGCCTTTCACATTTGACATGTAGTACTTCCTTGGGTTCCATTGTCCCTGACTTTCTAACAAGTATAAAAACCTTTTTGCAAACCTTACTCTTAGTTTCTAGTATTGTTGACCCTGTCATGTCTATTGTCACGTACGAAGAATTTACATTTCTTAACCTTCCACATTATTTTTGTACTAGTGGTTTATCATCTGCATATCCTCTCAGAGAAGCATGTTACCTCTTACCATTTTTATAGACTACACATGTCTTCAATAAAATATCCAAACATCATAGTTACATGGCCCAACTCTTGTTTTATTGAACTTAAGTAGCCTTACCATGGCCCTTCCCTCCCCACTTGGGGTGAATGTTTCACATTCCGGCACAACTTTTGAATTTAGCAATTTGAGGAACACAAGTCCCACATCTCTAGTCCTGTATATGATTGACTACTAGGGAGATTTAAGTCCCCATAGTATTAACCTCATAAGTTCTCTACTCTTATTCAGCCACACAGACCTGGGATCCAAATCCCTTGTGTCAATATCCTTTTTGGAGTGTAACACAACTTCACACATTCCTGAGATTTTTATAACATTCCTAGTGCTAGGGTCTTCTCATTGTGGGTTCAATTGACTCTCATTCCATAACCTTTTTTCTCCCATGAGAGACCTACACATTTATCATTACTCTCCAAGCCATGCCTTTCATATATCACGTGCCTATGTAACAAATTTATATCTTAGAATCATACACATGGTTCCCACACTATCCACTTGTACTAGTTAAGCTTAGGTCTCAATTATCACGTCAATGCCTCTTTGGAGGTGGGTAATCACTTCTAGCACTCTTCTCATATAAACTATGCTCATGGCACTATATACTTGTCTCATATGGCCATACCATTTATTCAACATGATACATGTGCTATCTATTTAATATTCATGCCTTTACCCATTTGTCCTGTCACATGACAACATTACTTGGAATAAACCAAAAGAGCATTTAAACTTACCTTGAACCTTAACGCACGAGTTGGAGGAAGAACAGTTTCACAACCAGTTTCATCGCACGATTCAGAATATCAAAAAAGGGTATTATTCCTAAATGCCCATGTAGTATCCTAATTATAGATGTGGTCGACAACACACCGATAATAAGGACTCTACTAGACACGGCTGCGAGATATCCTAGGACACTTTAAAACCATAAGCTCTGATACCAAGTTTGTCATGCCCCAAAACCGAGGAGCGCGAGCGGCGCTCAACCGAGAGAACCCAGCCGAGCAAGCCTGTTAGATTTCCTTCTACCCAAACTCATCTATGAATAAAGAGGAGATTTACTCCATTAATCAAACACAGAAAAGATTTTATTAGCAACTTCCTTTACATTCCCATTAGCATCTTTTTCATAATTTCGAAAATGTTACGAGTTTATAGAATTAATGAAAAACATGATTTCAAAATACCAACATTTCTAGTTCAATTCTCCAACATCAACCACAACCCACAACCTAATTACAGAGCCTCTAAGTAGAATAGAAGAGTAATATGAAAATGCAGGCAATAAGGCCCCGACTATACCTCAAATAGAATACATAAAGAACGAAAGATACATGACCCCGGGATGAAGTGGGGCTCACCAAGTCAGCTAGGAAGAACATGTACTGCTATCACTGATCAATATATCTTGCTGTAGAACCACCTGCATACATTTAAAGATAGAGCGCCACCGATAAAAGGGACGTTAGTACCGTCGAATAGTACTAGTATGAAAACTAAACACCAATCTAAGAATTCAGAAATACAAGATGAATATGATGAACTAGGGCGGCAATAGAATAATATAGATAACCGTTTAAACCATAGTAAGCTTATTAAAAGCTATCAATAACATTTATAGGATTTAATATGAGATCCTCTGTAACCATCTTCACACAAACTGGTCCCGCCGCCTCACCCGATATATGTAGGTGGGGGTGTACGTACAATACCACAACTCTAATCAAGCGGCCCTTCCGCCTCACCTCAATGTATACAGGTGGATGTATAACCACAGTACCAAGAACCTACCCAAAGCGGCTATGCCGCCTCACCCCAATGTATGCGGGTGGTGGTGCCAAAACAATACCAAAACTATACACAAAGAGGTTGTACTGCCTCACCCTAATATATGCGGGTGGTGGTGCCAAAATAATACCAAAACTATACACAAAGCGGTCATACCGCCTCACCTCAATATAAGCGGGTAGAGGTGAAGTCCCACAATACCATAATCCCTACACAAAGCGGTCATTCCGCCTCACCCCAATATATATGCGAGTTGAGGTGTATCACAATCACAATCTCTATACCATAATTCCCATACAAAGCGGTCATGCCGCCTCACCCCAATGTATGCGGGTGGAAGTGTATTACAATCACAATCTCTATACTATAATCCCCACACAAAATCGGTCATGCAGCCTCACCCCAATGTATGCGGGTGGAGGTGTATCACAATCACAATCTATATACCATAATCCCCACACAAAGCGGTCATGCCACCTCACCCCCAATGTATGCAGGTGGAAGTGTATCACAATCACAATCTCTATACTATAATCCCAAAAGAAAGCGGTCATGCTTCCTCACCCCTATGTATGCGGGTGGAGGTGTATCACAATCACAATATTTATACCATAATCCCCACACAAAGCGGTCATGACGACTCACCCCAATGTATGTGGGTGGAGGTGTATCACAATCACAATCTCTACACAACTTGGCATAATAACTATCACATAAATCATGACTAGAAATTATAAAATGTGGATACATAATCCATAGTTTGGGACACATCCTCAATTTATAATGCAATATGATCAGAGCATTTGAAATACGGATTGAACATATCTTCATCACAAAACTTATCGGAATACCCGATTTATAATCAATATCTCGAAACTTACAAGGATAATGGGAATTCCAATTCTTAAAGAAGAGTTTAGCCAACATACCTTGATGGAGCTCTTTAGTGCTACTAAAATCACCTACTGCTCTTACAACTTCAATCTACATCAACATAATTCAATTGGACCAATATTAGTAACAAATTCCATAATTTAGGCCATTTAGATATTTTATCAAACACCTAGTAGGTATGAATCTCTACATCTCTTACCCATAGAATTAGTTCATCCAACTACTACCATTTACCAACAATTTATCCCACCATTATTCTTAAATAAGTCATAACTTCCAACATCACATACATGACCATCCATCCACACCCAACCAACAAAATTCCATCAATTAATCATCTTTCAATATCTATAATGGATATGTATTTAAATTGGGAACTTATGGCTTCCAATCACCATACCATAAGTTCCAATACTTAATTCATTCTTATATTCTCATAATATATCCATACACGTAAGTCTAAGGGTGTAGGATTACCTTTTGGAAGAAATCTTCCAAAACCTTCCTTTGAGTTCTTGATGAAATTTCTTGAAGATGTATGTATTTTATGGAGGATTGAGTTAGTTTTAGGGTGGAATTGATGGAATGAAATATAAAATTAGGAGAGAATACTCACCTTAAAGATGGGGGAAGTTGGAGGTCTTGAGAGAATTGAGGAAAACCCCAAAGTTCGGCCAAGAAAAATGGGGTAAAATGACCCCCGAATGAGTATATAGCGTTACGGGCGTCACATGCAGCGTGGGGGGTTACCTGTGGTCCAATTTACAGAAACTCAAAAATCCCAGCACCAAGGCTAGTACCCCACGCTACCCTGGGCACTGGCGATGGGAAATCTTTTCTATTTTACTCGAAATCTGCATAACTCTCTCATACGATGTCCGAATTCGATGATTCATTTTGATACGACTCCGTAATTTCAATATGGATCTAATGCTTTAATCAAAACTGAATTTCGAGCTCATTTGATTATTGTGATACCACATATCCTCAAAAATATGACGTCAAAACATCCTTGAAATATCCAAAATTAAATTTCTGGCATACGCCCGAGTCCAAAATCACCATCCGGACCAAACGGAATTATCAAAACTCCGATTCGAGGTCGAACAAAAAAGAAAACTCAAACTTGATCATAAATCCCATGGGTCTCCTTTAATACTAGAATACGTTATTTCCAAATACAGTTGCCGCACTTTAAAAATCTTAAATCATTAGGAAATTTTAACAGGGCCTTACAAATTCATTTGCAAAATTTTATGAGGTTTTACACTTAACTACTCGAAATTTTCTGGGGTGTTACAAGTTGTTTCTGGTGTCTGGTGTACTATGCTTCGCGATCGCGAAGCATCTCTCGCGATCACGAAGGGGAAATTTTTGCTGGGGGCTGGATGTTCTTCGCGAACGTGACGAGTTGGTCGCGAATGTGAAGCAATGTGGGGCTTACCCTTAGCGAACGTGATGCTTTGGGTAGACCTGGGGGAGGGCAGATGGTTCCTCATCGCGAATGTGGACCTGGATTTGCAAACGCGAAGGCAGGAAGGGAATGCGAAGGCCGTTTGGCCACTGCTCTTCGCGAACGCAAAGAACACCTGACGCCTAGATATTTAAAGTGCTGAAAGTCGAGATTTGACCATTTTCCACCATTTTTGAAAGCTAGAGCTTGGCCTAGAGGCGATTTGAAGAGATTTTTCATCCCTACTTCATTGGTTAGTGACCTTTTACTAGTTTTGATGTATTTCCATTATCACCCATTGATTTCTAACCTTTAATCTTTGAATTTCATGGTAAAAATTAGGGATTTGGGTAGAAATTAGAGATTTTGCAAAATTGAGATTTAGACCTCAAATTGAGGTTGAATTTAGAAATAAATAACATAACCAGGCTCGGGGGTGAATGGGTAATCAGGTTTTGGTCCGAATCTTAGGTTTTGACCAAGGGGGCCTGGGGTTGACTTTTGTATACTTTTTCCAATTTCAGCAAAGATCTAATATTTTTCACTCGTGGATAGTTTCTAAAGCTTATTTTGAATTATTTGAATGATATCTTGTTAGATTTGACCAGTTGGAGGCTAATGCTAAAGGAACGACCGTGGTTGAGTGTTGATTTGATTGCAAAAAGAGGTAAGTATTGTGTCTAACCTTGACTTATGGGAATTAGGACTTGCTGGACTATTTGCTATGTGAATTATGCGGGGAAACAACGTATATGCAAGGTGAAGAGTGTATATGCACTGTCATGGGATTTAGCATGCAGGGTTGGGCTATTTATTTCCATGTCTTCATTTATTCTATGTTATTTCTTGTATATGCGTTAATTGTTACTTGTTCTTACATGACATCTATGCTTTACTTGTTAATTGTTATTAATTGTTAGTTTCTTCGATTTGTAGATTTCTCACCCAATATCTGCTTACCTTCTACATTCTTCTAATTGTATAACTTGTGTATTCTCGTTGTCTCATGTTATACTTATTTTTACCGTTCTTATATTACTTGAGGTACTTTATTATGTTATTCCGTTTATGTGAGTCATTCAGATATTTTAGCATTATTGTTTTGCCAAGGTTTGGGTTTTTGAAGTATTGGTTATTCTCCGTTTGTTTTGGTAGTTTCTTTTCGTTTTGCATGCTTCATTTCACTTTGTATTGATAATATGAAAATATTGGTGTTGAGTTATGATGTTAGTTATTTGATATTGGTGGATCGGTTTGCACGCCATAACAGTTTTGAAATGAATTGATATGAAGAAATAAGGACAAAAAATGATATGAACAGATAGTGAAATGATGGGATCGGGTTGCAAGCCGCTACGAATCTGATTTGTTGTAAGTTGTTTGTGGCTGTAGAGAATGTTCTCGGTATTATGATATGAGATTTGAGCATTTGTCATTCTAGGGCCCTTTGGTAGTTGACCTACGGGTTCGGTTATTTGACTTTACTATTCTATTTCTATTCCTGTTTATATTTTTTTTTTTCGTACAGGTTTATTGTGAGTGTCTTGTCATAGCCTCGTCACTACTTCATCGAGGTTAGGCTTTTCACTTACAATGTACATGGGGTCGGTTGTTCTCATGCTACACTTTTGCACTTCTTGTGCAGATACCGATGTTGGTCCCAGCACTGTGTAGATGAGATCTTGCCCGGATCGGCTATCAGTAGGAGACTTAAGGTAGAGCTCCTGGCGTTCGCAGTTCCTAATGTACCTTTCCATTCTGTCTTTACTGTTTACCTTATTTCAAACAGTTGTATTTTTTGTTCAGACTTTATTTGTAGTACTCTAGATGCTCTTGTATTCATGACTCCGGATTTTTTTGGATATGTTTAGTCTATGCTACATGGTATTTATCATATCTATTTCAAACTATCATAGTTTATTATTATTAATGTTTTGATTTAAATCGTTGAAACTGGTTAAGTAATTAGCTAACGTTGGCTTGCCTAGCAAGTGAAATGATAGGCTCCATCACCACCCCGAGGTTGGGATTCCGGGCCGTGACAAGTTGGTATCAGAACACTAGGCTGTCTAGGTCTTATGAGTCATGAACAAGCTTAGTAGAGTCTAGAGGATTGGTACAAAGACGTTTGTACTTATCTTCTAGAGGCTATGCCACTTTAGGAAAATTTTACTTCTTTTATTCTATGTCGTACGACTTTATTCTATTACTGAAGTTTGAACCATTATATTCTTGTTCTCTCGCAGATGGTGAGAACGAGCACAACATGTACACTTAGGCAGGAGCTAGAGCCCCCTATTTCATCCCCCCCTGTTTCATCCACTACTATGGGTAGGGGCCGGGGCCGAGGTAGGGGCCGAGGAAGAGGCAAAGCTCAGCCTAGAGCATGTGCTCCAACACCCAATACAAAGCCGCATATCGAGCATGAGGAAGAGATCCCTGTTCAAATCGCACCAGTCGAACCCGCTCAGGTTCTGGAGGGATTCATTGCTATTCTTCTACTTCAGGATGCCCTAGTATGCTAAGTGGGCCTTATGGAGAGTATGGCCCATGCTGAAGTATTTCCTATGGCGCCAGCTATCTCTCAGGCTGGGAGAGGAGCTCAGACTCCTGCCACTCACACTCTGGAGCAGATGGCACCCATGTACCAGATTCTGACAGTTCTAGCAGTTGGGGTAGTTCAGCCCGTTATTGCTACACAGACCGGGGAGAGACCCGCGATGTCTTTTGAGGGATTGATGAGGTTGGATAAGTTAACAAAGAACTTTCCTATTTATGTTGGTGGTACACCTTCTCAGGAGCCACATAATTATTTTGACCATTGCCATGAGGTGGTTCGCAACATGGGTATTGTGGAGTCCAATGGAGTCAACTTTGTAGTATTTCAGATGACCGGTTCTACCAAGAGGTGGTGGCAGGATTATGAGCGAGGCAAACCAGCAGGTTCACCGCCACTCACTTGGGATCAGTTTTCACAGATATTTTTAGAGAATTTCATTCCTTTCACTCTGAGAGAGGAGTATCACAAGATTGACTGCCTTCAATAGGGTAGCATGACTATTATCCAGTATGGGACCAGATTCACAAATTTATTTTACAATGCAGGTGTCTTGATTCCTAATGATAGAGAGAGGGTGGGGAGATTCATTGATGAACTTTCTTTTGCTATCAGGCTACAAAATGGCTAAGGAGACTGGGGATGAGATTTCCTTCTAGCGGGCCGTAGAGATTGGTAGACATATCGAGATTATTCGTGGTCAGGGTATAGAGGCGTTATCTGAGAAAATGCCTTGTCACTTTGGTTGTTTCAATGGTGCTCATCCGGAGGCAGAGGTTTATTTGGTAAAGGCCATACTCACAGGGCAATTTAGTCAGCGCTTCAGGTAGCACATGGTGCTTCGGGCAACCATGGATCTTATAGGATTTATCCTAAGCAGCTAGCCTATAATGCACCTTCAGCTCCCATAAGTGCACTACCGATTCAGAGCTATCACAATGGTTATCCGGGCCGTCAAGGTCAGTCTCACCTTTAGAAGCCACAACAATCAAGAGATTACTTTGAATATGGATGTACGGGTCATATCAGAAGGTACTGTCCCGGACTTCAGAGTAGTGTGCCTCAGCAGGGTTCTCGTGCCATTATTTCGACACCTATTGCTCCACCGCCGCTCAGCCAGCTAGAGGCGGGGGTCAGACAGCTAGAGGTGGTGGTCAGGTTGTTAGAGGTGGAGGACAACTAGTTAGAGGCCGTCCGAGAGGCGGAGGTCAGAATGGTGGGGCTCAACTCCATTTTCATGCATTCCCAGCTAGACTTAAGGCAAAGTCATCTGATGCCGTCATCATAGGTATTGTTCCGATTTTCCATATAGATACCTCAGTTTTATTTGATTCGGGCTCTACTTATTCATATGTGTCATCCTATTTTGCTTCATATCTGGTTATACCTCGCGATTCTTTAGATGCTCATGTCTTCAATGTGTCCACGCCTGTGAGAGATTCTATTGTGGTAGATCGTGTTTATCACTCGTGTGTGATTTCTATTAGGAGATTTGAGACTAGAGTAGATCTTCTACTTCTTGATATGGTGAACTTTAATGTTATCTTGGGCATGGATTGGTTGTCACCTTATCACGCTATTTTGGATTGTCACGCCAAGACTATGACATTAGCCATGCGGGATTGCCTCGATTAGAGTGGAGAGGGACTCCTCGCCATGATAATAGCAGTGTTATTTCTTATGTGAAGGCTTGGCGTATGGTCAAGAAAGGGTGTTTGGCATATCTGGCCTATATCTACAATTCTAGTACGGAGGTTCCTTCCATAGATTCAGTACCAGTTGTGCGCGAGTTTCTAGAGGTGTTTGATTTGTCGGGGATGCCACCTGACAGAGATATCGACTTCTGCTTTGACTTGCCTCGGGAACTCAACCCATTTCCATTCCATCATACCGTATGGCCCTAGTTGAGTTGAAGCAACTGAAGGAGCAGTTGAAGGATTTTCTTGATACGAGATTTATTAGACCTAGTGTCTCGACTTGGGGTGCACCGGTGTTGTTTGTAAAGAATAAAGATGGTTCGATGAAGATATGTATAGATTATCAGCAGTTGAACAAGGTCACTATCAAGAACAAGTATCTGTTGTCGAGGATTGATGACTTATTTGATCAGTTTCAGAGTGCCAGAGTGTTTTTCAAGATTGACTTGAGATTTGGCTACCATCAATTAAAGATTAGGGCATCGGATGTCCCAAAGACTGCTTTTCAAACTCTATATGGTCACTATGAGTTTTTAGTGATGTCATTTGGTTTGACTAATGCCCCAACAACCTTTATGGATTTGATGAACTAAGTGTTTAAGCCCTATTTAGATTCTTTTGTGATCATCTTCACTGATAATATTTTGGTTTACTCTCACAGTCGAGAGGAGAATGAGCAACATCTACGTATCGTACTTCAGACTCCGAGGGTTCGTCAGTTTTATGCCAAGTTTTCAAAGTGTGAATTCTAGTTGGATTCAGTTGCCTTTTTGGGCCATGTTATATCTTTCGAGGGCATTAAAGTGGATCCTAAAAAGATTGAAGTAGTTCAGAATTGGCTTAGACCTACTTCAGCTATAGAGATTTGTAGCTTCTTGGGTTTGACCGGTTAATATCGCCAGTTCATGGAGGGCTTTTCATCTATCTCAGCCCTATTGACCAAGTAGACCCAGAAGAGTACTATTTTCAAATTGTCTAACTAGTGTGAGTTGAGCTTTCAGAAGCTCAAGACTGCATTGTGATTCATCGCGTATTAGTCTTGGTGCGGTATTGATATAGGATGGTAGGGTGATCACCCACGCATTTTGGCAGTTGTAGGTTCATGAAAAGAACTGCCCTATTCATGATTTAGAGCTTTCATCTATTGTTCATGCACTGAAGATTTGGAGGCACTATCTGTACGGCGCTCATTGTGAGGTCTATACCGACCATTGGAGTCTCCAACACCTATTTAAGAAGAAAGATGTTAGTGTGCGGCAATGGAGATGGCTAGAGTTGCGGAAAGACTATGATATCACCATATTATATCATTCGGGAAAAGCCAATGTGGTGGCTGATGCATTGAGCAGAAAGGGGGAGAGCATGAACAATTTGTCATATTTACCAGTAGTAGAGAGGCCACTAGCCATGGATGTTAAGGATTTGGCCAATCAGTTTGTGAGATTAGATGTTTCGGCGCCCAACCGGGTTTTTTCGTCTGTTGTGGTATAGTCTTCATTGTTGGAGCATATCAAGGCTCGCCAGTTTGATGATCCTCACTTATTGGTGTTGAAGGAAACAATACAGCGGGGTGGTGCCAAGGAGGTTGCGATTGGAGATGATGGTTATATGCAGGTGGAGCTGAATTAGTTTTTTTTGGTGTTCTCGTTGAAACACGTTTTCAAGAAACTGCTCGAGTTTTAGAAAAAGTGGCTATCCGGGGTCGTATATATTGGTTGAAAGGCAGCGAAGTGAGTAATGGTAAAATTTTCTTCCACAAGCCTTCTGAAGTAAGGATGCACACTGCTTTAAATAGAAAGCGCAATGAAACATCCCCGAACGTCGGGCTATCCTCATCGCCGTAAGAGCAAACAGGTAAGCTCTAATACATAACTCCTTAGTACGTCAACGACTATCAAGATCGCTTTGTTAAGTAGTGACCTTAAAATAGATAGATATGAACATCATGAGTTGCCATCATGAGTTGTCAACAGGTGAAGTTGAACATCAAAAACCGTGTGGATGGACTCATAGATTGGAGATACCAAAGTGGAAGTTGGAGCACATCACTATGGATTTCGTGGTATGCCTGCTACGGACCTTGAAGAAATATGACACAGTATGGGTTATTGTAGACCGGTTGACTAAGTCCGCACACTTTATTCCGGTGGCAACTTCCTATTCTTCAAAGAGGTTGGCTCAGATTTACACACAAGAGATTATCCACCTACACAACGTACTAATTTCCATTATTTCTGACCGAGGCACGCAGTTCACATCGCCTTTTTGAGGAGCCGTGCAGCGTGAGTTGGTCACGCGAGTTGAGCTGAGCATATAGTTTCATCCTCAGATGAACGGATAGTCCGAGCGCACTATTCAGATCTTGGAGGACATGTTACTTGCTTGTGTTATGGATTTTAGAGTTTCATGGGATCAATTCTTACTTATAGCAAAGTTTGCCTACAACAATAGTTACCAGTCGAGTATTCAGATGGCTCCGTATGAGGCCTTATGTGGGAGGCAATGTCGTTCGCCGATATGTTGGTTTGATCTCGAAGAGGCTAGGTTGTTGGGAACTGAATTAGTCTGTGATGTTATGGAAAATGTTAAGGTGATGCAGGAATGGCTTCGTACAGCTCAGTCCATACAGAAGAGTTATGCGGACCGGAAGATTAGGAATGTAGCTTATATGGTGGGCGAGAAGGTTCTTCTCCGAGTGTTGCCTATGAAGGGCATAATATGGTTTGGGAACAAGGGCAAGTTAAGCTCGAGGTTTGTTGGGCCATTTGAGATCTTGGAGAGAGTTGGGGAGGTTGCCTACAAGCTTGCATTGCCTCCTAGCCTATCAGGAGTACATCCCGTATTCCATGTTTCCATGCTTCGAAAGTACCATGAGGACAACTCGCATGTTTTGGACTTCAGCACAATTTAGCTTGATGAGAATTTGGCCAACGAGGAGGAGTCGGGGGCCATTCTGGCTCGGCAGGTTGAAAAGTTAAGATTAAGAGCTTTCCTTCTGTGAAATTGCAATGGAGAGGTCAGCCGATCGAGGAAGCTACGTGGGAGTCCGAGTCCGATATGCGGAGTAGATACCCACACCTTTTCACCAGTCCAGGTACTTTTCTATATTTGCTTGAGGATGAACATTTCTTTTAGAGGTGGAGAAAGTGACGACCTGATAAGTCATTTTGAGTACTAGCCCTTATTTTTATGTTCTGAGACCTATATTACATTCATTTGATGTTTCTTGGTTTGCGTGTGTAATCCAGGTTGTTTTTCGAAAAGCTTTTACGTAAAATATTAAAGAAAATATGATTTTTTGCTTTAAAAATAACTTGAGTTTACTACGGTCAATATTTTAGGTAAATGACTCCGAATCAGTATTTTGGTGATTTCGGTAGGTTCGTATTGTAATTTTGGACTTGGGAATATGCCCGAAATTGAATTCGGAAGTCCCGAGATTGATTTGATTAAATTTTCCGAAAGTTAGCAATTTGAATATTTGGAAATTGCCTAGGTTTGACTGCAGGTTGACTTTATGATTATTGGGTTCAAATTGTGGTTTTGGAACTTGGTATAGAATCGTTTTTCTATTTGAAACTTGTCTGCAAAATTTGGTGCAATTCGGAGTTGGTTTGATAGGATTCAGACGTTTGGTTGTTATTTTAGAGGTTCTTGAGTCTTCTTTTGGATTTCATGCATTTTGATGTCCGATTCGTGGTTCAATATGTTATTTGGGCGTTTTTATCACGCGAGCGAGTTCATATGATATTATTACACTTGTGTGCATGTTTAGTTTGGAGCCCGAGGAGCTCAGGTGAGTTTCAGATAGGCTTCAGATCATTTTGAACTTGTAGAACAAGTATTTATGGTATATGGTGTATTATGGACTCTCGCGACCGCGAAGGGGAAACTTGGATTGGGGACTGGATGTTCTTCGCGAACGTGGGGAGTTGGTCGCTTACACGAAGCCATGGGGGCTTATCTTTCGCGAATGTGACAGGCATCCCGTGAACACAATGCTTTGGGGAGACCTGGGGGAGGGCAGATGGTTCCTCTTTGCGAACGCGGACCTGGGTTCACGAACGCGGACCTGCGAGGTGACGAGTGTATATGTACCGTCATGGGGTTTGGCATGCGGGGTTGGGCTATTTATTTCCATGTCTTCATTTATTCTATGTTATCTCTTGTATTTGCTTTAATTGTTACATGTTCTTACATGACATCTATGCTTTACTTGTTAATTGTTATTTAATTGTTACTTGCTTCGATTTGTATATTTCTCACCCAATATCTGCTTACCTGTTACATGCTTCTAATTGTATAGCTTATATATTCTTGTTATCTCATGTTCTACCTGTTTTTATCATTCTTATATTATTTAAAGTTCTTTATTATGTTATTCTGCTTTTGTGAGTCATTTAGCTATTTTAGCAGAATTATGAGGGTCTTGTCCTAGTCTCGTCACTACTTCGTCAATGTTAGACTCGACACTTACAGAGTACATAGGGTCGGTTGTACTCATGCTATACTTCTGCACTTCTTGTGCAGATACCAGTGTTGGTCCCAGCGGTATGTAGAGAAGATCTTGCCCGGACCGGCTATCAGCATGAGACTTGAGGTAGAGTTGTTGGCGTTCGTAGTTCCTGAAGTCCTCTTCCATTCTGTCTTTACTGTTTAGCATTTTTCAAACAGTGGTATTTTTTGTTCTGATTTTATCTGTAGTACTCTAGATGCTCATGTATCTATTTCGGACTATCCCAGTTTATTATTATTATTAATGTTTTGATTTAAATCGTTAAAACTGATTAAGTAATTAGCTAACGTTGCTTGTCTAAGAAGTGAAATGTTAGGCGCCATCACAGCCCCGAGGTTGGAATTCCGGGACGTGACACTCTAGAACTCAAACCCTTGTCTAAAATTCCATCTCTTTCTCTCTCCCCGAAATAGCCACTTTTATATTTTTTATGACATGCGTAGCTACGCACACCTCCAACATAGCTACGCTCTGTTCATGTTCAGCTCCCCTTCATTTCAATAGTTGCTGGAATCAGCTACGCACAGTTCGCGTAGCTGAGTGGCTGCTATGCTACCCTTCGGTAAAAATATCACAACTTCTTGTAGGAATATCCAAATGACGAACTGTTTGAAGCATTGAAAACTGACTCATAGATCTTTAATTCGATAGGTTGTTCAGCACTTAAATCTTCATATATTGGGATTTGTGCTCATTTGAAATTAGATCTTGTGCAAACTCATTTGAAACTTTAGCCCATCATATATTTTCCAACTTGACTTAGCCTTAGGGCTATTCTTTGACCATAAACGATTATTAATACATTGTACACATATTACCATGATCAATTGATATCCTCCATATCATTAGTCTTTGTTCATACCCGAATTAATATAATTAGCACTTGTCAATCTTCTTAATGGCCTTAAACACTTCAAAATTTTCCAGGGTATTAAATTCTCCCCCACTTAAGAACATTCATCCTCGAATGATTTATAAGGCTTTATTAGGCATTGGATTATCCTCCTTTCATCTAAACCATCATCCCTAATTATTTTCGACTTCATATGAATCTTAGACCTTCTTCCCAAAATCTAAACTTCCTTAAGACCTTGAAATTTGGCTAACTCTCCAATTTCTTCAAATTTCGGCAGAACCTCCCTTGTAAGTGGGACTATCCAAAAATTATAACCTGTCAAAAAAATGCCCCCACACGGCACCCACAATAATATAGTTCAACAACCAAAGGTTTATAATACAACATATCGTCGAGGTCCCACTTGGCCGCACATACATCCTCCATGCATAACAACAAGTCATCTAGGCCCCACACGACACACATACATCCTCAATGCATCAAATACAAATTTAATAATTTTAAATAATTATATACCTGCACCTCGCTCATTTAAAACACCGATTATTCCATATAGAAATACCTATCACTATCATGCGCATATGTATTTTCTTTTCACCATGTATATACTATGACATAACTAAAAATGCATTTCTTGCATACATGAAAATCTTTCTTCATTAAAAGAATTTAACAATTACATAAATTTCACTTTTATGTGTAGTTTGCCCTCATATGACTTTTAATTCTCTAGTTGTCAATATTCTTCTAGAATGTTCTTTTATTTCTTCCAACACTAAAATCCATTTGTTTTACTTAGATGCATCCATCACATGGTACTTCATACCTCCTCCTACCCTTATAACTTTAGATCCCAACTTGATAGTCACTGTTGCTAACAAGTTTTCTCTATGAAAAATGTTCACCCACTTCCTTTCATATCGTGGTACTAATTTGCCACCCATTCCCGAACATCACTGTATGTGTTTTTCTTTTTCTTAACCTTACCAACTTATTAATACCATTGAGTTCTTTGTGATATTTCTCCGTTAAACATCTGGATTGCATTTACTTATATGACTTCCATAGAACTTCTACCATAGTCCGTAGGTTTTTCATACTCCAGTTCCACACTATCATGACAATACCCTCTTTTTTTTTTTGAATTAGTACTCTTCCTTGACCCCGTGCCTCTTACTAGAGCACTTTATTTTGATTTGCAAGAGTATTTCTTATTCTAGAATATTCATAGCATAACCTCCTAAGTGTTCACATATTTTATCCTTATTTATAACCCTCAGTGTTCTACTAAGCTAACATATGACCAAAGTACTTTCTCATTTTCTGCAAAAGATTGAATTTAATTCAAGTGACACATGTTCCTAAGTTGCATGAATCTATTCGAGTAGCCCATTAAATCTTTGACTATTAGATATTACCTCTAATAACTCGTTGTTGAACACTGTAACAATTACTCGTGATAAGAATGTGGTTGCTATACCCGCACTTTATAGTAATTTAACTCATTTCATCATGAATCTCACCGAAAGTTTTCCTTTCTTCTTGCTTTTGTGAATAAAATTTCTCTTTTTCCCAATCATCACCTTTAAGTTACTTTTACCTGCTCTGACGCTCCCCAACGTGGGCATAAAACCCAAAATTAAGCTCGAACCTGTCACTCAAAGACTTATTAAATTCTTACCTCATTGGTAAACTTCTATCTGATTATATATATGCTCACATGCTACTATGTAACGACCCAACTCCCACCGAAGCCGCGACAACACCTAACACTATATGCTAGGCCAACCAATAGTTCACAAAATAACTAAGTATTTGGATAAACATGGATTAACAAACTTAACAGCAGAATATCATAATTATCTGATAATAAAATAGCAAGATTACTACAACTGTTACCAAAATCTGGTGTCAACGATCACACGAGCACTACTGAGTATCAAAACATAAACCAAATCCTTAGTAGAACTGTCTAGGTAATAGAACAGTACTAAAGAAAAATAAAGGAAAAGAGAGTCAAGGTCTGCGCATGTCATAGAAACTACCTCGAAGTCTCCAGAAACTGGAGCCAATACGGATCTAGCAATCACCACATCTAGATGTTCATGGATTTGCACACAAAGTACATAATATAGTATGAGTACAACCGATCCCCATATACTCAATAAATAATAGAATTAACCTTGGGCTGAAAGCAGTGACGAGCTCAAAAGAATATAGTCAGAATCAAATATTATGACAACACAAGTATGATGATGACAGTAACAATAAAAAAACTCAAAGGAATTATCATAATTAGCTCATTCATATTACAGAAATTTAGTCATGCTTTCAAGTTTAGCAATTAAAGCCCAACACTGATAAAAACATGTCAAATATAACTAATATGAGGAATGGTACATCTATATGCCTACATTTTAAGAATGCATGTCAAATGAATGATTACTCAGTGATATTCTCAAATACTCTCACTCTCAGTATACTCAATCTTTCTACCTCAAATGCCCGCTCATCACACACACACAAACACTCAGCACTGTACGATTGCCTGACATCAATGCCCCTTACCAAAGCACGTGTATATATCATTGTGCCTGCGCTCACTGTTGGTATGTTAGACTCCGGAGGGACAGATCACGCCCAAGAGCTAATCAAAGCCAATGACGCCTGCTGCAGCGTGTAGCTCGATCCACATAGTAACAATAGTAAAGCCAATATAGTTGCTGCGGCATGCAACCCGATCCACAATAATACTCTCAACACGGCTCTATAACCCACCCCAGTCATCAACCTCTCAAGTCTCAAGGGCTCACAATCTCATATCACTCAGCCCAACAACTCAACATAAGGAATAACAATGATAACATGCGATGTAACCATGAATGATGAGCAAAGACTAACATATGATATGAAAATGAATAACCATGACTGAGTGTATAAATACAGTTAAAACATGTAACTCAAAACAACAGAAATAGCCTCAATAGGTCTCAACCGAATAAGCAAATAGCCTAAATATAATTTCTAACATGAATCACAACTCATTTACTCTAACAAGTAGGAATTACACAGATAAAACAAAACTTGATAGTATCACAGTACAAAAATCAACCCGAATCATGATTTTCACGGTGCACGCCCACACGCCCGTCACCTAGTTTGTGCGTCACCCCAAAACAACATAAATAACATGTTTTCCAAGGATAATTACCCTCAATTCCAAGTTTGAAAATGTTACTTACCTCAAAACGCGCAAAGCAATACTACAACAAGCCTTTCCCACGTATATCGGCCTCTGAACGACTCGAATCTAGTCAACCTCGGGCCCTCACCCCGGAACTCAGTCAAACTCACAAATTCCGAACATCCATTCTGACACGAGTTCAACCATACAAAAATAATCCAATTCGGACTCCAAATCGACCATCATATCCTTAAGTTTCATTTTTGAAAAGTTTATACAAAATCCCCACTTTCTTCACTTTAATTCACCAAATAAATGATAAAAACTAAGATAGAATCATGAATAATGAACAAATCCGAGTAAAGCACACTTACCCCAATCCAAATCATGAAAATTCCCTCCACAATCGCCCAAAGCTGAGCTCTACAACTCAAAATATGATATATTAACTCTAACCATCGAAATGGGTTTTTAACAGTTTGCGCAGTCCTTTCCTCTTCGCGAGCGCGACCTTCCGCTTTCACAAAGCACAAATCTCCGTAGCTGTCAAACCTCCTTCGCAAATGCGATGACCCAGTCACAAACGCGATGACCATCGACCCTCATGCCTACGCGAACGCGAAGGCTAAAGGCCTGATGCCTCCAAGCCGACCTTCCTTCTGCACGAATGCGGCTCCCTAATCGCGATTGCGATGCACAAACTCTTCAAGCCTTTGTGAATGCGACCTTTGTGTCACAAACGTGAAGTGATAAAACCACATGCCATCAGTAACACTACGAGAACGAGACCCTTATGTCGCGAACGCAAAGAAACCCACACCAGATATCAGATCAGCATCCCAAATATGAAGAAAACTGTCTGAAACTTATCCGAAACACCCGAGGTCCACCGGGACCCTATCCAAACATACTAACAAGTCCTAAAACACGATACAAGCTTGCGCAAACCTTCAAATTACATCAAACAACACCAAAACTACGAATCACGCATCAATTCAAGCCTAATTAAACTAATGAACTTCCAATACCAATGCCGAACCATACCAAATCAATTACGAATGACCTCAAACTTTGCACACTAGTCCCAAATAAAATAACATACATATTCCAACTCTCAGAACAAAACTCTGAACCTGGTATCAATAAAGTCAACTATCAATCACAGCTCTCAACCTTCCAAACCTTCAACTTTTCCAACTTTTGCCAATTCAAGCCAAGACGACCTACAAACCTCCAAATCAATACCAGGACATACGCCTAAGTCCAAAATCACCATACAAAGCTATTGAAACCATCAAAACTCTATTCAGGAGTCGTCTACACAAAAGTCAAACTCTTGTCAACCTTTTCAATTTAAGCTTCCAACCTTCGACTAAGTGTCCCAATTCACCCTGAAACCTCCCCGAAACCAATTCAACCACCCTAGAAAGTCACATAATCATAAATGAACATAGAAAAAGATATATATAGGGGAACAGGGCTACCATACACAAAACAACCGTCCGGGTCATTACATACTACAAGTTCTTTATTCCCCAACTCGAAATCTCATTTCACCATTTTTTTCCCATCAAGCCTCAACTTTATTTCGTCATTACACTTGTATTGATTATTGTTCTAAAAATAGGATAGAATGATTGTTTTTGTTAAAACTTTCCTAGTTATTTCCCATACCAAAGTATCATGATACTTCTAACTGCAACTCATGTTGCTAAGTATCATCATTTCTTTCCTTTATGACAATAATATGGTTAGCATATCACCTTTCAAGTTCATTTTATCTTTAGAATCCTATTCTAACATTATACCCTTCAATCCATGCTGAAATACCTTACTAGCAAATACAACTACCTTACACCTCGCAGTCCATGCTTATGTATTTGAACAAGTACGACTCCTTAGGCTAAACCCATATAACATTCATACAACTTTCCATACCATAGACCATTTTTAGAATGCTAAATGTAATAAGCGTACAATCCATCTTCATGTCATCATCATAACAATTTATTTTTTCTGACTATAGTCAATATCCCACCTTCATATCATCATACTTCGTGCAACTAATATATGTACTTATATATTTTCCACTATTCATGGAATCTAGTACGTGGGTACCCGATCATCATATGGTAATTTCTTTTGTACCTCCATAGTATCTTTAACCTCATCCCCATGCATAATATGTTAGGATTCCTGATGCATCATTCAATAGCATTTGGACACTTGTAACCTCTCAACTCCCATACGTACCATTACCATTTTCAAGTTCTTGAGCCTTAAGTGATCAGACTTCTCTGAGAAAGATAAAAAGCAAACTCTTATAGTTTGGAGCCCAACTCCAACAACATATATAATATTGACAACTTACCATAAATTGTTACTTTGCCTCATACATCATTTCAAATATTCGTTTCTCTTAATTTATAAGAGTCTATCAAATCCTAATTTAATCACTTCACTTGACACATGTATAGGTATTTTGGAGCTTACCTTTGAAAATTCTCAATTCTCACAAGTTCTAAAGGACAATATAAGGTTTATCCCAACTAATCAAACTCAAGGTTGCTATTCCACATAATTTTATCTTCTTTGGTAATCTATGTTGCTTCTTGTACCTTTCCAAGTTACACCTTTTTGTATATCATGCCTTAATACTTTTTTTTCACTTACCCATTTAAGTCCACTTACCTCATCCACATATACCTAGTATGATGTAATGATCCGACCAGTCGTTTTGACCTTTAACATTTTGTTCAGTAGTTCGAGGTTATAAGTGACTTTATATTGTGTATTATGACTTGCGTTTATGGTCGATTTCAATTTTTGAATGATTCGGGATTAATTTGGAAGAATGATTTTTATTTTAGAAGCTTAAGTTGAAAATATTGACCGGTGTTTGACTTTTGGGAAAATGACCCCAAAATGATATTTTGATGGCTCCGATAGGTTTGTATTATGAATTTGGACTTGGGTGTGTTCCCGAAATAAAATTTGTAGGTCCCTAGGTTGATTTGGCTTGTTTTGCCGAAATTTGACAATTTGAAGGTTTAGACATTTCTTAGGTTTGACCGTAGGTTGACTTTATGGCTATCATGTTTCGATTTTAGTTTTGGGACTTGGAGTAGGTCTGTTTTCTTATTTGGAACTTGACTGCAAAGTTTGGCATCATTCCGAGTTGATTTGATTAGAATCAGATGCGTGGTTATGTTTTAGAAGTTCTTGAGTACCAATGTGAATTTCATGTGTTTTGAGGTCTAATTCATGGTTTCGAATGTCATTTTGATGTTTTGATCATGTGAGCGAGTTTGTATGATCTTTTTATACTTGTGTTGATGATTGGTGTGGATCCCTTAGGGCTCGGGTGAGTTTCAGACGCGTTTTGGAGTGTTTGAAAGAGTTTCGGTTTTGTTGGTTTTAGAGTAGGTGCTTCAGGTCTCGCAAATGTGAGATATGGTTCGCATTTGTGAGGTAGGGGTCGCATTTTCGAGGTTTGCTGGGGACTTCATGGATCTCTTTTGTGAACTTTTAATCGTATTTGCGATTGGGCTTCTGGCAGGGGTGGTCGCAATTGCGATCATTTGATCGCTTTAGCGGAAGGGGAGGATCTCGTGAATGCAAAGTCTGTGTCGCATTTGTGACTTTTCCTGGGTTTATCAGGCGCCACATTTGCGATGGTATGTACGCATTTGTGAGGGTTTGCATTTGCGAACCTAGGGTCGCTATTGCGACTTCTGACCTTGAACAAAATGGGCTGGGCAGACGGGATTTGGCTGCATTTTTCATATTATGGAACCCTAGATTTGGCAGGAGGGGATTTGCACCTACAATTATTGGGTAAGTGATTTTGATCAACTTTAAACTATATTACATGATTATATATGGGATTTAACATCAAATTCATGAGAATCTAAGAGTCATTTTGGGAAGTTGTCTATGTTTTAAAAAATGAAAATTTTGGGATTTGAGAGTCGAATTGGACTCGGATTTGAAAACAAAATACATATATGGACTCCTGGGGTTATGGGTAGTTAAGATCTACCCTTGGACCCGGATTTTGACTGGACCAACCGGGGGTTGACGTTTGTTGACTTTTGGGGAATTGCATAAAGATCATAGCTTTATTAATCGTAATTAGTTTCTCTTGCATTGCTTGATGATATTAAGTCATTTTTGGTTAGATTTGAGCTGTGCAAAGGCGAATTTTGAAGGAAAAGTTATTTTTGAGTGTTGATTTGGCCTAGTTGAGATAAGAATCCTACCTAACTTTGTTGGGGGAACTACCCCATAGGATTTGGTTTGATTGCACTATTTGAATTGCGTGGAAGACGTGTACACGAGGTGACGAGAGTGTACACGACCTTATGTGTGAAAATTGACCGGTTTAGACTCTTAGGTGTCTTACATGCATTTAATTGAAGTTGTTGTTACATGTTCTATATTTGATTTTCAAGCCTACTCTTATATATTTTACTTGAATATGTTACCTATTTTATTGTCATGTTACATCTTTATTTTTGAATTATTCTTATTTGAAGTCATTATTAAATTTTATCTCTTTCATTGTTAAGTTTATTCTTTCGTTTCTTTGTGTTGTTGTAATTGTTTTGTTGATTTACTTCCCGTACTCTCGTGTTATTGTTGTACTCAGTGTTGTTGAGATGTGGGCTATGTAGTATTATGGTATTGGTATTGTTGTTGTGGAAATGTTGTGGCATATGGGCACGTATGGTGTGAGTTGTTATATTGTGTTGTTGTGTTTTTGGCACATATGAAATTGTTGAGAGGATTGCCAGGGTGTTTGCACGTGAGTTGTCTATACTATTATTATTATTGATATTTTCACATGTGCTGAGACAGGGGGGAAATATATGTTGGGTTTGCACATATGGAGAGACAAGGTGGGATAATTATTGATGCGCGTGTGGCGAGAAAAGATGGGCATTTACTTTCTTGTTGCGCACACGGTAATACAAGGGAGGCTATATCGGGAATGATTTGTGATGGCATGGGGGCATCATTGTTGATGATATATGTATGGTGGTGTGACTTCCTTGTGTGTGTCATGCATATTATGGGTATTGTTTCGTTGTTTCCAATGTTCTACTCAGTGTCTCTGATTTTATATGTTGAATTAAGCTGTGATAGTATACTTGCACAAGCATACACCTTAACGTCACCTATATCAGTCCAGGAGTATGAATCTTGATGTTTATTGATCATGTACATGTATTCATTTATACCTGCCTTCTGTGTGCAGATATGAGATATTGTTACTATTGGCACATGAGTTGTCCGTGCAGATATGAGATATTGTTGCTATTTACATGTGAGTTGTCCGAGCGGATAAGAGATATTGTTACTATTGGCACGTGAGTTGTCCATGTGGATATGAGGTACTGTTACTAGCGGCACGTGGGTTGTCTGTACAGATCTGAGGTATTAATGGCATTGGAACGTGATTTGTTCATGCAGCACGTGAGTTGTCCGTGGGGTTGTGATTGATAATGTGGGAACGAGATGCCATGTACTTATGAATTGTGATTTGGGACTCGTGATTTGTGATTATGTGGTGTGGTACCTCAGAGTGATTCTAGTGTAGACCTTGTGATAGAACAATTTGATTATTTGGTTGTCATTTGTTTCCTTAATTGATTCCACTAGTACATTAGATGTGTTCTTATTACTTGCTGCAATATCACCTGTCTACTCCTTGTTGTTATTTGTTGATTCTACTTTCCATTGCTAGCGTTATATTTTTATTCTTCAATATTTAGCTTTACATTGATATTTGTTTCGCTATTAGCTCTATATTAATATCTTGCACATGTTAATATGTCTAATAGGTGTCTTGACTTGAACCTCGTCACTACTCCACCGAGGTTAGTCTTGATACTTACTAGGTACCGTTGTGGGGTACTCATGCTATCCTTCTGCACATTTTTATACAGATCCAGGTACCTCGGAGCTTACTAGACATTAGTTAGCTATTGGAGATTCACTACGGAGACTTCAAGGTATACCTGCCATTGCGTTCGCAGGCTTCAGAGTCACCTTCTGGAGTTTAATTTATTATGTTTATTTTTACTCCAAACAGTGATGTATTTAATATACTAGTACTCTCAGTAGATCTTATGACTTTGTACTACTGATTTTGGGAAATGTATAAGTATTGATCATTTTTAGCTATATATGTCATTTACTGGTTCATGTTTAATGGTTAAATGGTTAAAATCTGTTAATAACTCAGCATGTGTTAGGCTTACCTAGTCCTAGGGACTAGGTGCCATCACAATCCTCAAAGCGAGATTTTGGGTCGTGACATATGCACCAGTGAAGGTTAACATCCATTAGTATCTCATCGTTATATGGGAGGTATTCAAGGTTCACCTACCCTTCCTATACTTATGACATGCTTCGAATAACCTGAACTTTTGCCCATATGTGACACTTCATTTCTTCCAATTCATTTCCTTACATATGACATTACCATAGCGACGACCTCGTCATGTCGAGAGTCTCTCAATTTATAGTGAGAGTGAGGGTCAACTCTTATGTTTTGCCTTGTTAGATATTTTTGAAAATTATGAAGGTTACCTTACATTCTCTCTTCTAAAATATATTTTTGGTCATTCTTGACATTATTCCAAATACATCTTCATTCTTATGAGTCATAAGGTGCTCAGTACGAACTTGATTGATTCACATTCTATTGCAAATTCGGTTCTTGTTATTCCTTGACATCTTATCATGATAATTAGAGGTACAACCTTCCTATTTATCTTGTGACCATTGTGTTTTCTTCTTTTTACCTTTTCCACACTCTCTAGTAGTGACTATCACAATGACTGATCGTCTTGACATCTTGACTATGAATCTAAATTTTAGACTAGGACTTTACCCTTTTAAGGTTCCCATTTCACATCCCCCATTACAACTCTTTGTACATTCTGGCTCTATTATGACAGACTAGCTGACATCATTATTTCCTTTTTCTTTTCCATGAGCCATCAGTATTTATTGAAAATTCTTATTCATCACATCTATACATCTTAACTATTTCAGTCCCACTTTATTTCTTTCTTAAACCATTCTTCTATTTATGGACAATCCGATAAACTTTTCAAGCAACACATGTCTTATCTTGAACCTTGAGCTTCGTGCTTTACACTTTTGTATATACCATGTCAAGTAATCAATATTGGCCGAGAATCATATCTCTCACTTTAGGCACAATGCACGATCTAGAGTGAGAAGAAAGTGAAACTCCCTAAATGTCCTTGTAGCCTCCCCGATATAAGTGTATCCGGCAACGCACCGATAAAAGGGACTCTACTTGACACGACTCCATAGACTTCCTATAACTCGACTTAGAACCTAATTCTCTAATACAAAGGTTGTCATGACCCAAATCCACATGACTGACACCCGGCACACTACCCGACCCGAGAGAACCAAACCAAATGATGCATTGAAACCATATGCATTAAAACCAATTTAACAGCGGAAGCTCTTTGAAAATCATATATATATTCAAGGTAAATGATGGGATATTTTCCAATTCAACAATACATGAAAACACTCATAATCATAACAATGAAACTAAGTGAAATAAATATCTATCCATGTATGTCGCGTACAACCCCATTACTTCAACTCTTCACAACTATCTATGGAGCCTCTATACCAAAGAATAAAACTGAAAACTTGGGTTAATACTCGACTAATATAAAATAAGAAAATAACCTGATAGCTACCATGTAATAGGAGTGGTGCCTCACCATATATCTCAGAAAGAGAGTTGTCCGAGCCATGTTACTATACCACGTATAGTAAGTGGGCCCCTGGAGAGGGGCCTCTGAGGACTTAGTACACCACCATGGTACTCGATAAGTGTCATAGACTCGATCTAACTCAAGTTCATGAGACAAGATTTTACAAAAAAAGCTATGCAACCAATATTTGATATAAAGTGATAAATCGTGCTCTTTATCATTTTAAATAAAAATATAATGGAAATGAAAACCATGATATATGTTTTTAGAACATTTGTATCAATCCAAGATTTCAATAAAAATCATATAAACCCCATTTCAATTGCATTAAGTCACTAAAATCTGTTTCGGCTCCTTAAGCCTAAACATAAGAAAATTATTATCTTTCATCGAGAGTACTATACCGATACCGACATATTAAAAAACCACTAGGTGATCAATCTAACAACAAGTATTTGATCCTACTTATTTGGGCGGCTTTCCGTAGTACCATACGAATCTACTTAACCTCATTACGTTAAGTAATGATCATTTTCCATCTAAATGGGGGACTTTAACCCATAAACCTCGGCTTAGACATGGAATGCGTCCCTACACCAGCACATGTAGTTTTATGATAACGAACTTAATATTCGAACCAATCTCAGTAGTCTCCACTAGTAACTCCCAAAACATTTGAATATCAAAAGTGGATTCATAGCCTAATATCCTCAAATGATCTAATTTTATCAAATCTTGATTTTTCATACCCAATCTAAACCATTTGAACAATATCAAAAGAATAACTTTTTCCATGTTAAAGCCTTTAACAATTTAACATAAATCTTTTAAAAATACAATAGATGGTACTCTATTGTTCAAATTTCAAAAGACATACTTTTCATGAAAACATATATTTACCATTCAAACACTTTATACTCTAATCAACACATAAGTTTTAATATAATTTAAAACGTTTTCCTCAAGTGTCATCTTGCAAACAAGTTTTGAAAATAAGATTCTTATAAAATCACATGACACTTCATAAGACAAACATAGAATCACTTACATCCTTCCTGCGTGTCCCCAAAAAAAATGAATGCACATTTATAAATAATATCACGTATTAACTGAAAACATGATTTTAGAGAGAATCCCTCAAGAAGAGTAAGTTATAATCAACTTACCTCAATCTTCAAGCTCCAAATAATACTACACCGCTCCAATTGATTAAAATACTCAAATATTTCCCACAATTCAATATCTACCATAGATATCCCAACAACAGCAAAACAAACACGAAAATATCCATAAACATCTATTTAGGCTTCACAATTCGGCAACAAGCCTTCAACCATTCCAAATTATCTGATGCGTCCATCAATTAGTCTATTCAATTACATTCTTATCCTTAAATACTCATTTGGAGTCATTAATGATACTATATTATTTACTCAACATCACCAAGTCACTATTCATTATCTTCTCCAACAAAACTCTATGTCACGACCCAAAATCCTGCCTTAGGCGTCGTGATGGTACCTAGTCTCTAAGACTAGGTAAGCCGATTACTCACAACAATTAAACCAGTTAAACATGATATGTTAAAATAGAGTTTAATGTAAATACCGAAATAAATGTGACACAATCCTATGCGGCGATAATCACAACAATCCTCCCAAGACTAGGTCGTACAGAGTCACAAACTCTAGATGAATAAATAGAAATATCTCAAAAAACAAAATACAATACTATTCGGATAACGAATTAACAGTACAATCAAAAGGAAAAGGACTACAAGGGACTACGACGACCAAGAAGTTCTACCTTGAATCCTCGCGATCAAGAAGCTAACTCTTCCTGAGTTCGATATCTCCAATACCTGGATCTGCACAAAAGATGTGCAGAAGTGTAGTATGAGTACACCACGGTCGGTACCTAGTAAGTATCAAGACTAACCTCAGTGGAGTAGTGACGAGGTACAAGTCAAGACTCATACTAGTCATAATAACCTGTGCAATATATAAGTATAAAGCTAATAAAGGAAACAAGAATCAGTTAATGGCAACAAGGAATAAACATGTGATAAAATAGTAAAGTAATCAGAACACCGTTAAAGTGCCAGTGGAACCAAATAAGGTAAACAAGTGACAACCAAATAATCAAGTCATTCCAGCACAAGTTTCACAACAAAATAACTTTGAGATACCTTATCTCAAATTCACAAGTCGCGAATACCCAAATCACTAATCAACAACTCATGACACCCCGTGCCCACATTATTAATCACAACCACACGGACAACTCAGGTGCCAATATCTCAATCCGCCCGGCATAGTCAAAGGCTCACCATCATAATCCGCCCGGCGTGGTCACAGGCTCAACATCACGATCCGCCCGGCGTGGTCACATGCTCCATATAACAATGGAAGAAGCGCATGATCAATAAATGTCAAGTTTCATACTCCTGAACTGGTGTAAACAACATGCTACGGTGTATTCTTGTGCGAGTGTACTATTACGGTCCAAGTCAACAAGTCACGTAAGGTGCATAACATACATAAGGAAAATAACACCATCACATGAATATCATCAATGTTATGCTCCCAGGCCATCACATATCATCCCTGACATAGCCACCCTTGTCTCTATGAATTGACAATATTATAATAGCCACCCTTATCGCCCCGCCCAGGCAATAAACACAATAGCCACACATATCACTCCACCTAATCAACAACAGTGAGATGCCACCCTTATGCTCCGCATTGCAACAATGAATCCATACACAAATCCACATGTGCTAACATCACAACAACATGACATATCAATTCGTACCATAAGTGCCCATAGGCCACAACCTTTCGAAAACAATAATACCGATATCACCACAACACATAGCCCACGGCTATACTATGATGTGAACAAGAATCTCAATAACAATAGAATGAAACGAAAAATAACTCAAAAATAAAGGATACTCCATAAAATAACAACTTCAACTAAAACAAATTAATAACTCTCAATAAGTCTAACTTCCATTACTTTCTTATAGTGAACTTAACAATGAAAGGCATGACGTATACTAACAACTTCAATTGATTACATATAAGAGTAAATCAACAACAATGGATAGAACATGTACTAACAACTTCAGTCAAATCATGATAAACTTGACAATGAATGATTTAGCATGTAATAGTAGCGTCAAGAGTAAACTCGACAATGGAAGCTAGAGCATGCAATAACGACTACAATCTAAGCATATAAGAATGATTTCAACAATGAAAGATGTAACACTTATTAACAATTTTTAATTAAATGCATAAAGTAACCTAAGAGTCTAAACCAGTCAATTTTGCCACATATAAGCCGGGTACACACTCGTTACCTCAAGTACACATCTTACACATAATTCAAACAATACAATCAACCCAAATCCTAAGGGGTAATTTCCCCCACACAGGGTTAGGCAAGATACTTACCTCAAAGAATCTAAATCAATACTCTAAAAAGTCCTCTCCATGTGAAACAACCTCCGAACGACTCAAATCTATCCAAAATAACTTACTATCAAAAATACAAGCCATATGAAATAATTCCGGAAAATAAAGCTTCGATATTTATTGAAAACCAAAAAGTCAACCTTGGGATCGCACCTCGGAACCCGATAAAATTTACAAAATTCTAACACTCATTCTGATACAAGTCCAACCATACCAAAATCATCCAATTCGGACCTCAATTCGGCCCTCAAATCACCATATTATATTTTAGAAAAGTTTTTACAAAAATCCTCAATTTCTCCAACTCAAATCACTAATTAAATGATAAAAAAAATGATGTAATAATGAATAATAAATAATTATGAGTCAAAAATACTTACCCCAATCCAAATAGTAAAAATCACCTCCAAAATCACTCAAAACCGAGCTCTACCAATCAAGATGTGACACAAACAACCCAACCCTCGATATATATGTAATCTGCTAGGGATTTCTGCCTTTGCAGACTAAATAGCGCATCTACGAGCAAAACCCTGAATCTACGGCTCAACTCATCAAGACCACTGACCGTAACTGCACAAAAGCTATCGTACCTGCGACTTCATAGAAGCACCAAAACAACCGCAGAAGCGTACTTCTCACATCTACAATCCATAATCTCGCAGATGCGACCATCGCACTTGCGATCCTTCACTCGCAAAAGCGAATCTCCCGCCCAGGCCACAACATCGCAGAAGCGATACAAAATCACACAGAAGATCCGCATCTGCGCTCCAAAATATGCAGATGCACAACACAAAAACCAGACCTCCTTAACAACATGGAAAATATCTGAAACTCGTCCAAAACACACTCGAGGCCCCAAGACCCCATCCAAACATACCAACAAGTTCCATAACATAACGCGGACCTGATCAAGGCCTCAAAACTGTCACAACCCAAACCGATGGGGCGTGACAAGTGCTCGAGTTCTACCTATCGAACACCCCTATGCATACGTCTAAGATATAAACATGAAATAAGTGTAGGTCATGCATAACATCTGGAAATAAACTACTGATTCATATGAACAACATACGTGGGAAAACATGCCCAAAAGACATATACATATGTCTTTTGACAATCATGTATATATATATACACACACACATACACACACACACACACACATATATATATATATATATATATATATATATACAAAATACGGTAAGGCGAGCCGACAAGGCCATATACTATCCAACTATACATGATTGTCTAAAGACCTCTAACAGAGTGGGCCCCATCATGCCCATATGTATACAAAAGTATCGTATCAAAACAATAGCGGCTCTGGATCAAGTGGAGCACACCAACACTCGCTGAGCAAGGATCCTAAGATGGGGACCGTCAGCCTGTCTACCTGCACCTGCAGGAATGAAACGCAGGACCCCCAGGAAATAGGGACGTCAATACGAATAATGTACCGAGTATGTAAGGAATAAAATTAGTATATAACAGACATGAAAGAAACATGGAGTAAAGGACTCAACCTGTAAATCTGAATAGATCTGTCAATCATGAAACATTTATAATGTCATGCATATGCGTATACATGTCATATCATGCATAGGTATATACATACATAACATCATCAAGCCTCTGAGGGCATCCCATCATATCATCTCAGCCTATATGGGAAAAATCATTAACGTATACCAGCTGATCAGGTGGTGGTGCGTATATAACGCCATAACCTTTCCCCATACCCCATATACATATACTATACGCATATATAACGCCATCTGGTCATGGATGCAATGCATAATGAAGTAAGTCAATAAGATCTCTCGGAATATCATGAGACCCATGAACAGACGATATGATAGTAGGACATATGGGGAATCCAGAACATAGGCAACCTTAGTAATTCTAAGAATATAATCATTTATGAAAGTTGTGTGCTTGCTCGTTTCATTGTATCATATGGATCATGCTAAAAGTAAGGAAGGGATAGCCTTAACATACCTCAAGTCGTCAATGCAACTCAACCACAAGCTTATGATAACTAGCGCGCCAACCGTATAACAAAGAAATACATGTACGACTTAGATGTCGCTAGTATATTACGTATCTCAAATGATAACTCTATTCTAAAAAAAACGGGCAGCATTTCCCCTGATTTTACTGCTCCCTCAAGCCTACTATAGGCGATATACAAACACAATATAATCAGCAACTCAAAACCAACCTAATTACAATCCGGGACCTTCAATACAATAAAACCCCCAAATAAACCATAACACACCCAATCAACAAGTTATCAATTAGCCTGAAACTGCAACGTCGAGCGACCAACCTACTACCCTACCACATGTCGCATTTATCCATTCCCTTTTATCCTTCCAAACTCTATAAATCAGCAGCACAATAGGCCATCAAGAGTGGACTACAAAACATTCCACTAAAAGTGAAAAAAAAATCGAACTCACGGCTTCTGATCACCGTCCCGTGATTTCTAACTGTTAAGAAACTAATTTATCAACCTTACTTGATATTTAAACACTTAACTATAGAAATTAGAAGTTTCTTAACTATGAAGTACCTTACAAAACTCGAACTACAAAGAAAAAAGAGAGGCAGTATAATGATACTTATGTCGTAGGGATCGTTCTGATGTTATCGCTTCTCGATTTCGTACCAGGGATGCTAGTATTCTTTGAAAACCTATTAGAGAGCTCAAGGATAGGTTTTATGGTGTTCTCTGGTCGGTTTCAATGTAAAAATTGAAGAGAGAGACGAGTTAAGACCTATATATAAACTTTTGAAAAGTCAAAGAGGTGCTAGCATGGCACCCTCACATTGGCCCATCTTCCGACACTTATATCTTTTTATTCGGATGTCGTATGAATAAACGGTTAAGTGCGTTGAAAACTACATTCCAAGACCTTTAATTTTGTATATACTATGTCCTAAAAAGACCTCATATAGCTCATGAAATTTGAGGTCAATCGAGTTTGATTTGATAGGTTTCGGCATCGATTGTAGAAGTTGGAATTTCTAAGTTTTTATTAGTCTTTAATTGAGGTGCGATTCATGTTTTTGATGTTGTTTGACATCATTTGAGGCCTCGACGGAGTTTATATCGTGTTTTGGAATGTGTTGGTATGTTTGGATGGGGTCTCGGCGGCTTCAGGAGTGATTGTTACTGAAATCATATTGAATTTTGGAATATGGAAGAACTGGTGTGATCAGGTGTGGTGCAACCACACCTGCGGGGGATAGGCCGCAGAAGAGACCAAGGGGTCGCAGGTGCGGTCCAGCTTGTGTTGGGTAGTGGTCGCAAGTGTGATGGATTTTCCGCATTTGCGAGCCCGCAGATGCGACAAGGTGTCCGTAGATGCAAATTTTGGTATGAAGCGGTCCCGCAGGTGCGAAGTTTGGGCCGTAGGTGCGTCTGGTCGGCGCTTATGTAATTTTTGTATGAGTGGGTCCTTTTTCGCAGAAGTGGAGCAAAAGGTGCGGCAGGTGAGTCCACAGGAGCTAAAAGGGTTGGGCAGAGATTTAAAAATCTAGGGTTTAAGTCTTCTTCTCATTTTGAGAGTTTTTAGGTGCGGACATAGGCGATATTTGGAGAGGCCTTCACCTATATTGAAAGGTAAGTGAATTTTAATTACTTTTATCCATGTATTTTGATTACTCATTGATTTTCCCCCGTAGATTTGGTGTTTTTGAAGTGCAAATTGGGGATTTTTTACCCACGTGTTTGAGAGTTAAATTTGGGGATTTGAGTGACGATTTGGGGTAAGAACTTAGTAAATTTGGTATGGTTGAAATCGTAGTTGAATGGGCTTCCAAATTTTATAACTTTTATTAGATTCCGAGACGTGGGCTAGGGGGTCGACTTTTGAGTTGGCTTTTTGACCTTTGATTAAGATCTTAGTAATTTCATATGGAATTGATTCCTTTAGCTTGTGTTGATTGTATCGAATTGTTTGTGGCTAGATTCGAGGCATTCAGAGGCCGATTCGCAAGGCAATGGCTTATTGGAGTAGAGTTTTGCACTGTTTGAGGTAAGTAACACTTCTAAACTTGGTTTTGAGGGTATGAAATCCCAAGTTACGTGTATGTGATTGGTGTTGAGGTCACACACATACTAGGTGAAGGGCGTGTGGGCGAGCACCGTAGTAATTATGATTTAGTCGATTCCATGGAACTGTGTAGCTATCTTATCTAAACATTATTACTGTACTCTATGTGTTAGAGCACTTGAGCTGTGATTTATGCTAGAAAACATGTCTACGCTATATGTTGGTACAATTGGAACCCATAGTGGTCGATCTTTGCTGTTGTGTTATCTGCTTAATTACTGTTATGTACTCAGACGCATTCATCATTGCATGTCATATCTCAGTCTCCGTCACCATATATTGTCACATCTCGTATAATTGATTTGGCTGCTTAGCATGATTGTTGTGAACCCGAGAGACTGGAGAGATTGATGACTGAGTGAGGCCGAGGACTTATGTGAGTGACATTTATGGGATCGGGCTGCACGCCGCAACAAACTTTATTGATTCATGCCAGGATTTGGCTTGTTATAGCGCTTTGGCTAGATCTTCCCCTCTCGAGTATGCACACCCTTAGTGAGCGCAGTTGTTATTGATTCTTTTGTATTGGGCTGGATCTGCTCTGTACAGTGCTGAGTGATTGAGTGTGATAAGTGAGAATTCAGACAGTCAGGTTGAGTACTCCGAGAGTGTGAATACGAGAGGCTTTCATTGTGTTACATCACATACGATATGCATATTGGCATGTAGATATAAAGATGTCATATTCCTCATATCATTCAAACTTGACATATTTTATCCGTTCTGAGTTTAATTGCTAAACGTGGAAGCATGTATAAATTCTTGTACCGTTACCTATAGATTATGAATTTCTGAGATATTACTGTCATATTTTCCGTAAAATTCCATAATGTTAATTCTGTATGTGGGCTGTAATGTTCGAGCCCATCACTACTTTCAGTCCAAAGGTTAAATTTGTTACTTATTGAGTTGGTTGTACTCACGCTACACCCTGCACTTCGTGTGCAGATCCAGGTGTTTCAGGGCACGGTGGTTGTTGATTCTTAGAGTTCAGTCATTCGGAGATTATCGAGGTAGCTGCCCTGGCGTTCGCAGACCTTGACTCTTCTCCCCCTATCCCTCCATTTTACTTATTCAATTTCAGTTTTTCGTAGACAATGTTCCAGACTTTGTATTTGTATAGATGCTCATGTACTTAGTGACACCCTAGTTTTGGGAAACTTCTGTATCGGGTGGTGACGGTTTTATCCAGTTCTTATGAGATTTGCACTTATTTAAACCTGTTTTAGTATATTTTAAATTTTAAAGTGTTGGTATGTTTGAGTTGTCGGGTTGCCTAGTATCATGATAGGTTCCATCACGACAGGTTGAGTTTTGGGTCGTGATACAAGGGCCTCATCTGATACTCATAACCATCCCTAGCCTTGATGTAGTATGCACCCTATGACATCACATTCACATAATCCTCCAAGAGTGTACATCTTTGAAAAATATGCCTATTGCACAACAGTCCAATTTGAACCTCTCCTTTGATCCCATATTGACTAGGAATTATTTTACATAGTTCATGATTTTCTAGCCATCCATATGAAAATTTGCTAACAATGGAAAAGTCCAGATTTTCATTCGTTTCACTTCTGATGTTGTCCATTGAATCAAAGGTTCTCCATGTAGAAAAGAGGCAGGTTTGATAGGGATTGATTGGTCTATGAGTTTTTGGTTTGACATAGGTTGCATGAGACTATTTAATAAAGTAGGTTTAAGTAAGTTTGCATAATTAAGAGGTGGATTAGGGTTGGGATAGTGTCTAATGGTTGTGGAGGGTAGAAAAAGTCTGACCAGCTATAAATACCTTAATCCTATTATCAAAGTTGAGAAATATACTCAACTTTGATAGTACACATAGAGCTATGGAATACGTAACATAATGAAACATAAAAACTAGCCAAGTGAAGGCATGAAGAATGTTGTCCCAAAGTGTGCACCAAGAATTGCAAGAACAGCCAGTCTTCACATGTGATTCTGAATATGACCACTTCCTACACACTCGACCAAATTGCTCCTTTTAAGGCATCCTTATTGATCTTGTGATTTGTCCTCAATAAATAGTGAGTGGCCTAGTGATGTATTCGATCGTGGTCGAAAAATCGATGTTAGCACACTGTGATAGTTCTGGAGATGATGTTGTCCCTCGTACATCTAAATAAAAACTCTTAGTTTAAGGAAGGGGGATTGATTCGTGTTGACTCAATGCTTTGCTTGTTGTTCTTTGTTTCTTCGAGTCGTGTGAGAATGACATTCCTTGAAAGCTGGTTAACAACCTAATCCTGTAATAGAATGACTTGTATGAAATCCTTGAATTTAAAAATAGAGAGTGATACACCATAGCTTCATGGCGTATGGTATTTAGAGTGTGTGAAGAAATACTGGCATCCCATATTATAGGATTAAAGTCGAGTGAGGCTTATGATATTTTTGGGATTGGAGTTTGGGTGGTTGGCGCTCTTTGAAGATGCCCGAGAAGTTGAGAGCATCATTAAACTATTCCAGGAAAAGCTGTCCTGAATTTTCAGTTCTGAGGAAATTACTTTGAAATAGTGGGAATACCAAAACCTTATGTAAAATTTTCTACATATCTTATCATGACAAGAATCAAGTCAAAACGTATTTCGAGCAAACTAGTATAATTGTATGAGATCTGTATAGTTGTCATAAATGAGCCGTTATTATTTGAGAAGAAGTATGACTGTGAATGAGAGTTTTTGGGTAGGTGGGTGGAGACTGGCAGCTTTTGAGATAGATAGTAGCATCGCACATGGATGAGTCTTTTAAGAATGGAAGCTTGAGAAAGCATTGGTCTGGTCTTAAAGAGTGTGTCAAGTCACTGAAAGATGTACAAATTTAAATTGACGTATCTTTAAAAAGGACGGTAGAGTCAAAGTGGTGGTATGACTATGATGGATGATTTTAAAGATTGAAACCGATATGTGTCTTTTGAGAGATTCAAGGTTCAACACAAGTCAACCAAGTAGTAAGTCAAAGGGAACCTAGTAGTAGATAACGAGTAAAGAATATGTAACAGATAAATTTTTATAATAAATAAAGAATGCATAACAAATAAAAAATATTTAACGAATAAAAGAATAATATTTAATCCAACAAAGCAAGCTGCAAGATCGTGTGTACAATGACATAAGCAACCAAGACGGTGGACAATGCGGTCTATTGTATAAAGCGATAAAATAGGCTTATAAAAAGAATATACTTGTAGCATGTGGAAAATAATATAAAACTTATAGCATGTGAAAAAAGATTGTATAACTTGTGGCATGTGATACAAAAAATAAAAATTGCAATATTAGAGAACCTATAATCTTTCGAATAATCAATCAAGTCCACTATGTTTAGAACCTATACTCCTCAACAGAGTCGCCATGTTATTGCACCCAATTTTCTACAGATTAAAACAAAATACAACATATAGTATTTTACAAGGTTAAACAATATTATGGAGTCGCCACCTAGCATTAACATATACTAGGACACTTATATTTACTTAAAATAATGTAATGTTAGAGTCCATATAAGATCTTCAATACTTGCAAGATTCTAGGTAAGGGTTCAAGTTATCATAAAGGAAAGGGTTAGACAACTCTTAAGATCCACTAATGGTTCCCGATTTAACATAAATTAATTACATGAGGGATTGTGTAAAGAATAATTTGTTTAGTTATTTACAATTATTTTTAAATTTGTGTAAAAGAATAATTAATAAGAATGTGGTGTAGTAAAAGTATGACTATTTGTATAAAACATGTGCAATGAGATAAATAAATAAAGTATGTGAAAAGGCTATATTTGTAAATTAAGGTATAAAAATATATATTAACAACTAAAAGGTCAAAGATTTTGAATTTAAATTAATGAAAAAAATGGACTTGTGACTAATTATTATGAATTACAATATTTAAAAAATAATTAAGGGATGAGAAAGGCTTTTTTTTTTATAAAGATGTGATTAATAAAATTAGTTAAAGAATAAGTAATGTAACGACCTGGCTGGTCGTTTTGAGTACTTTAGTCTCATCTTCCCTGTTTGATGCCTTACATATGTATATTTATCATTATGTGACTTACCGGGGTGGTTGGTTCGGTTTGGGAAAAGTTTTGGATTGAATTGGAGTTGCTTGGTTAGACGCTTAAGTTGTGAGGGTTGACCAGAGTTTGACTTTTGTGTAGACGACCCTAGAGATATATTTTAATTGTTCCAATAGGTCCGTATGCTAATTTTAGACTTAGGCGTCTCTCCGAATTTGAATTTGGAGTTCCGTAAGTTGATTTGGTTCTATTTGGTGAAAGTTGAAAAGTTCATAGGTTTGACCAGGAGTTGACATTGATAATTTTGGGTTCGGATTGTGGTTTCGAGAGTTGAAATAGGTATGTTGTGTCATTTGGGACATGCATGCAAAATTTGGAGTCATTCCGAAGTAAATTGGTGTGGTTCGGCATGAGTTTTGGAAGTTGGAAGTTTATAAGTTTCTTATGATTGAATTGAGGTGTGATTCGTGATTTCGATGTTGTTTTGTGTGATTTGAGGCCTCGCATTGGTCCGTGCAATATTTTGGGATTGGTTGGTACATTAGGATGAGGTCTCGGGGGCCTCGGGTCTGTTTTGGATCGGTTGCAGATATTTCCTTGCTATTTGGCAGGCCTGGTCTGCTATTTTTGCATCTGCGATGGGTCTGGCCGCAGGTGTGAGACCGCAGAAGAGGCAGAGTGGCCGCAGATGAGGTAGTGGCTGGGAAGGCTGAGCCCACAGATGTGGACTGTGGAGCATAGATGCACAAGCGCAAAAGCGCAGGTCTTCCACAGAAGCGGAGCCTCAGATGCGGCTTGGTATCCGCAGAAGCGGCTGGTCAAAAGGATTAGTGGATTCGCATCTGTGATGAACTTTCCGCATATGCTGTATTTTAGACCGAAAATGCGGAATTGCTGGGCGGGATATATCATACGAGGGTTTTGGTTATTTTTTATTATTTGGAATTGTGGAGTTCAGCTAGAGGCAATTTTTGGAGGGTTCTTCACTATAATTGAAGGGGTAAGTAATGCTTACTTGATTTTGATGTTATATTGATTACCCATGCATTATTACACCTAGTTTATGTAAAATAAAGGTTGAATTTGAGGGTTTTTGACTATGATTTTGGAGAGTGAAAATTGATGATTAGAGGGTCGAATTGAGGTTGGGTGTAGATGAAACGCACATATTTGGACTCATATTGAAATGGGTATTTTGGATTAATGAGTTTTGATGAGTTTCGGGATTCGAGCCCGGAGTTGACTTTTGGGGTGGACTTTGCATAATTGATTCAATATCATAGCTTTATTGTTTGGTGTGGTTTTCTATGACTTTTAATAATGATATTAAGTTATTTTAAATAGATTCGAGTCGCTTGGAGGTCGAATTGCATGGGAAGGAATTTTTTGAGTATTGATTCACGTACTTTGAGGTAAGTAACATATCTAAACTTGGTTTGAGTGTTATTATCCCTGTGGACTATGATACTTGAGATGTGTTGGAGGTGACGCACGTGCTAAGTGACGAGCGTGTGTGCGTACACTGGCTATTAATGATCCAGGTAGCTTTAGCCTACTATGAGACTTTTTTTCTATTGTGCCTCCTTATTTCTCTGTTTTCTTTCTCTCCTTGTATGACTACTTGAGCTGTTAATCATACTAGGGATCATGTCTAGGCTATGTGCTTACATGTTAAGACATGTTAGAGCCATTGTTGCTATTTTGAGTTGTTTGCCTTGATTGTAGTTATATTCTCAATCATAATGTTTCATCTGCATGTTATATCCCAATCTCTATACATCATTTTTATATCATATCACATGTTGCTGAAGCCTTCTATATGTGATACTTTGTGGGTTGAGTTATGTGAGATATGAGCTATTGAGACTTGAGGGTTGATGACTGATGTGCGCCAGTAAGCCATATTGTGATTTATATTTGGGTCGGGTTGCATGCCGCAATGGACTGATATTTGGGTCGGATTGCACGCTGCAAAAGTTACATTGATTGTTGGATTATATTCGATCAGCGCTTGAGCAAGATCAAATATGTGCTTTGTTCAGGGGCATTTTTGATAGGCGCCTGTACAGTGCTGAGTGTGATTGTGTGTGTGATAGTGATGGGCACTATTGCCAGGAGCCGTGAGCATGCTGAGTGTGAGTATACCCGATGGCTACATTGTGATGTTATTGACTTGATATGTATATTTGACATGTAGGCATAGAGATGTACTTTTTTCATGCTAGATGGTAAATGTATGTCTTACTAGTTGTTGAAAGTTTGGAAATCACAATTTTTCTTGATAAATTCATGTTTTAGAGTTTCGGTGGTAAGATTGGGGCTTTGAATGTTATAATTGGAAAGAATGTCTAATTTTCCATTTGTGAATGAGTTGAACATGATATCTCTTGAGTTGTTTTCTTTTATTGTCAGAATTATATCATGCGTTATTATTCATTATTGGTATTGGGCACTGACTTCTTCCGAGCTCGTCACTACTTTCAGTCTGAGGTTAGATTTGTTACTTATTAAGTACACGGGGTCGGTTGTACTCATATTTCCCTCTGCTCTTTTTGTGGAAATCTAGGTGTTGTTGGGCATGGTGATTTCTAGAGTTTGCACCGGTTTCATCTTGTGGAGATTACGAGGTAGCTGCTATGTCATTTGCAGACCTTAAATTTCTCTTTTGTTTATTTTTGTTATCGTTGTTCCATCATTCAGACAACTTTATATTGAGGATTGACTCTGTATTTTGAGATTCTGTAGTGCTCATGTACGCATTGACATCAGATCATGGGATGGTTGTTGTTGCATTATCATTGCTATTTTCAGATATTTTTATGATTATTCTGTTGTTGAGAATATCACGTTTTGTTATTTGAGTTTATTGGTATTGTGAAATTGTTGACTTGCTTAGCAAGCAGTGTTAGGCGCCGTCGTAGCTCCGATGGGAGTTTAAGTCATGAAAAGATTGTATCCGAGCATTACTTTACCTAGGTCTCACGAGTCATGAGCAAGTTTAGTAGAGGCTTGTAGATCGGTACTGAGGCATTTGTACTAATCTTCGAGAGGCTACAAAACTGTTAGAAAACTTCACTTTCTTGCATTCTTGTCGTGCTGATTTGTTAAATCAGAAGTTTGAACATTTACTTTTTTATTCTCTCAGTGATGGTGAGGACACGTTCAGCCAGATCGGGCGAGCAGGCACCAGTTCCAGCAGTCAAGGCCGCAAGATACCAGAGCCGAGGTAGAGGCATAGCTCAGCTTAGAGCACGCGCATCGGCACCTGATGTGGAGCCTCAGCTTGAACAGGAGGAGGATATCCCTATTTCGACCAAGCCAGTAAGATCACCTCAGGTCCCAGAGGGGTTCATCATTATCCCGGTACTTCAGGACGCCCTAGTCCGCCTGGTTAGTCTTATGGAGAGTGTGGTCCAGGACGGTATATTTCCTATAGCACCAGCCGTTTCTCAAGCCTGGGAGGAGCCCAAAGTCCCGCTACTCATACTCTAGAGTAGATGGCTCATGGGTATCAGACCCTAGCAGTTCTACTAGTGGGGGCAGTTCAGCTTGTTACTGCTACACAGCCCGGAGAGAGACCCACGATGTCAGCTGAAGGGCTTAAGAGGTTGGACAAGTTCACTAAGTTGTTCCCCCTCGCTTTGGAGGCACACCATCTGAGGATCCCCATGATTTATTAGATCGTTGACATGAGATATTGCGCAACAAGGGTATAGTGGAGTCCAACGAAGCTGATTTCATAGTGTTTCAGATGTACGGTGCTGCCAAGAGGTGGTGGCAGGTATATGTTCAGGGCAGGCCAGCAGGTTCACCTCCTCTTACCTAGGACTAATTCTCACTGTTGTTCTTAAAGAAGTTCATTCCCTTCACTTAAAGTGAGGACTTTCGCAGTCAGTTTGAGCGCCTTCAGTAGGGTAGGATGACCGTTATTCAGTATGAGACCAGATCTATGGATTTATCATACCATGCAGCTATCTTGATCCTTACTAGGAGAGAGAGGGTGCTGAGGTTTATAGATGGCCTTCTATTGGTATCATGCTAGAAATGACCAGAGAAGCCAAGGATGATATTTCTTTTGCTCAGGTTGTGGAGATCGCTAGGAGGATCGAGCGCATCAGAGGTCAGGTTAGGGAGAAGACCTATGACAAGAGCCCTCGTCATTTTGGAGGATTCATTGGTGCCTCGTCTGGAGGTTGAGGTTGATTATTGAGGGGCCAGTCTAGCATACCAGTTTATCATTCGCCACCACCCGTCGAGGAGCTTCAGTACAGTCTTTGTTCAATGCACTCCCAGCTCAAAGCTCTATTGCACTTAATCAGTTTAGGGTTAGTCAGTATCGAGCTATTCTAGTTCAAGGGGTCCGACTCAAGTCCCGCAGTCATTCCTAGTTTGAGGCTGCTACGAGTGTGGGTAAGTGGGGCATGTACTATTTTCACAGAGGTACAGTACATTAGGGAGGCCAGACTATGACTCTCGCACCAGTTGCTACACTACTCGCTCAGCTAGCTTAGGGTGAAGGTCATATGGGACGAGGCCACCCTATAGGGGGAGGTGTTAGGTGGTGGACATGCCCATTGTTATGCATTTCCCCCAAGCTAGAGGTAGTTACTTCTAATGTTGTAATCAAAGGTTTTGTTTCCACGTGCCATAAGGATGCTTCAATATTATTTGACTCTGGTTCCACTAATTCATATGTGTCATCATACTTTGCTCATTATTTGGATATGCCTTATGATTCTTTAGATATGCATGTTCATGTATCTACACCGGTGGGTGATTCTATTGTGGTGGAACGTGTATATCGGTCTTGTGTGATTACCATTGGGGGTTATGAGACTAGCGTTGATCTTTTATTGCTCAGCATGGTTGATTTTAAGGTATTTTGGGTATGGATTGGCTATCGCCGTACCATGCTATTCTTGATTGTCATGCTAAGACCGTGACATTGGCGATGTCGGGGTTGCCTAGGATTGAGTTGAAAGGTTCCTTGGGTCATGTTCCTAGTAGAGTGGAGTCTTTTCTGAAGGCTCGGCGGATGGTTGAGAAGGGGTTCTTGGCGTACTTAGCCTTTGTGAGGGTTGTTAGTTCTAATACGCCTATCGTTGTATCAGTTCTGATAGTGAGGGAATTTCCAGATGTGTTTGTTGCAGACCTACAAGGCATGCCACCCGACAAAGATATTGATTTTGGTATTGATTTGTTGTCGGGAACTCAGCCAATCTCTATTCCACCATATTGTATGGCACCAGTGGAGTGGAAGGAATCGAAGGAGCGGCTGTATGAATTGCTTGATAAGGGTTTCATCAGGCCTAGTGTGTCACCTTGGGGTGTAGCGGTACTATTTGTGAAGATGAAAGATGGTTCTATGAGGATGTGTATTGACTACATGCAGTTGAACAAGGTTACTATCAAGAAGAAGTACCCACTATCGCATATTGATGATTTATTCGACCAGCTTTAGGATGCTAGGGTATTCTTGAAGATTGACTTGAGATCATAGTACCATCAGTTGACGATCAGGGCTTCAGATATTCTGAAGATAGCTTTTAGGACCCGTTATGATCATTATGAGTTCTTAGTGATGTCTTTTGGGCTGACCAATGCCCCAGCAGTTTTCATGCACTTGATGAACAATGTGTTTCAGCCTTATCTGGATTCCTTTGTCGTAGTTTTCATTGATGATATATTGGTGTATTCTCGCAACCGGGAGGATCATGAGCAACATTTGAGGATCGTGCTTCAGACTTTGAGGGAGAAGAAACTATATGATGTATTCTCCAGGTGCGAGTTATGGTTAGACTCAGTAGAATTCTTGGGTCACGTGGTTTCCAGTGAGGGGATTAAGGTAGATCCAAAGAAGATTGAGGCAGTTCATAGTTGACCCAGACAGTCTACTACTACAGAGATCCAGAGTTTCCTTGGATTGGCTGGGTATTGTCGTCGTTTTATGGAGGGATTTTCATCCATAGCATCCCCATTGACTAGATTGACACAGGAGGGTGCCCCATTCAGATGGTCTGATAAGTATGAGGAGAGCTTTTAGAAGCTCCGGACTTCCTTGACTACAGCTCCAATTCTGGTTTTGCCTTCGGGGTTGGGTTCTTATACGGTCGATTGTTATGCTTCACGGATTTGCATTGGGTGCGTGTTGATGCAGGAGGGGAAAGTGATTGCTTATGCTTCGCTTTAGTTGAAGCCCCATAAGAAGAACTACCCAGTGCACAATTTGGAGTTATCAGCCATTGTTCACGCGCTCAAGATTTAGCGGCACTATCTTTATGGTGTGTCTTGTGAGGTGCTCACAGATCGCAAAACTCTCCAACACTTATTCAAGCAAAAATATCTGAACTTGAGGCAACGGAGGTGGCTGGAGCTACTAAAGGACTATTATTCACCATTCTATATCATCCGAAAAGGCTAACATGGTGTCTGATGCTTTGATTAGTAAGGCTGAGAGCATGGGTAGTCTTGCTTTTATTCCAGTTGGGGAAAGGTAATTTGGTTTGGATGTTCAGGCCTTGGCCAATAGGTTTGTAAGGTTAGATATTTTAGAGCCTAGCAGGGTTCTTGCTTGTGTTGTATCACGGTCGTCCTTGTTTGAGCACATTAAGGCGCGTCAGTATGATGACCCCCCCCCCCCATTCTTGTCCTAAGGAACACGATGCAGCACAGTGATGATAAGGAGGTTACTATGGGGATGATGGGGTATTAAGGCTTCAGGGTCAGATATGTTTTTCGAATGTGATGGGCTACGAGACTTGATTCTAGAGGAGGCCCATGGTTTGCGGTATTCCATTCATCCAGGTGCTACGAAGATGTACCGTGATTTAAGGAAACACTATTGGTGGCAAAGGATGAAGAAGGACATTGTTGAGTATGTTGCTCGGTGTTTAAACAATCAGTAGGTAAAGTACGAGCATCAGAGACCAGGTGGTTTGCTTTAGAGCCTAGATATTTTGGAGTAGAAGTGGAACGTATCACAATGGATTTTGTAGTTGGACTCCCACGGACCTTGAGGAGATTTGATATAGTATGGGTCATTGTGGATAGACTGACCAAGTCTGCACACTTCATTCTAGTTATGACTACCTACTCTTCAGAGCAGCTGGCTCGAATTTACTTTTGAGAGATTGTTCGCCTTCATGGTGTGCCCGTGTCGATTATCACGGATCGAGGCACGCAGTTTACATCGCATTTTTTGGAGAGCAGTGCAGTGTGAGTTAGGCACATAGGTCGAGCTGAGTATATCATTTCATCCGCAGACAGACAAGTATCCCGAGCGCACTATTCAAATATTGGAGGACATGTTACTAGCATGTGTCATTGATTTGGGGGTCAGTGGGATCAGTTTTTGCCGTTAGTTGAGTTCGCCCACAACAATAGTTATCAGTTGAGTATCTAGATGGATCCGTATGAGTCCTTATATAGGAGGCAATGTTGTTCTCCGGTTGGCTAGTTTGAGCCTGGGGAGGCTAGGCTGCTGGGCACCGATTGTTCTATGATGCTTTGGAGATGGTGAAGTTGATTAAGGAGCAGCTTCGTACAGCACAGTACTTGCAGAAGCATTATGCGGACATAAAGGCTCATGATGTGGCATACATGGTGGGTATTATGTTTTACTCAGCGTTTCGCCTAGGAAGGGTGTGAAAAGGTTCGGGAAGAAGGGAAATTTGAGCCCTCAGTGTATTGGTCCTTTTGAGAGCTAGAGAGAGTTGGAGAGGTGGCCTACAAACTTGCCTTGCCACCTAGTTTATCGAGAGTTCATCTAGTGTTTCATGTTTCCATGCTTCAGAGTATTATAGGGATCTGTCACATGTGTTAGAATTCAGCACGGTGCAGTTGGACGATGATTTGACTTATGATGTTGAGTTGGTGGCCATTTTAGACCATTAGGTTTAAAAGTTTAGGTCGAAGAATATAGCATCGGTGAAGGTTCATTGGAGAGGCCAGTCGGTCGAGGAGGCTACTTGGGAGACTGAGCAGGAGATGCGCAACAGATATCCTCACTTTTTTGATAACCCAGGTATGATTCTAGACTCGTTCGAGGATGAACATTTGTTTAAGAGGGGAGAATGTAACGACCCGGCCGGTGATTTTGAGTACTTTAGATCCGTCTCCCTTATTTGATGTTATACATATGTGTATTTGTCATTTTGTAATTTGACGGGGTGGTTGGTTAGGTTTCGGGGGACTAAGAACTTGCGCCCAACCCACTGGCGCAGAGATGCGAAGCTGTTGGAGCCATAGTTTGTCAATTGGGCTTCTCAAGTTATGACTAGCCAAGGCTTTCATTCTTTTATATTATGTTTGGTCATGTAATATCGATGTATGAACAAATAATAGGGGAAATAGTGAATTGGGCACGGGGGTTATTATTGTTTCATGCATATCCGGGTAGTAAACATGCCTATAGGTTTCAAAGCCTTACCTGCTACATGTTATTAGAAAACATGCCCATAGGTTTCAAACTCTTATGTGCTACTTATTAAAGATCATTCCTATAGGATTTAACAATCTAATTCAACCACATAGAAACATGTCTATAGGATGAAATCTTTTCTAGTATGTTCGTTTGCTTTATAACCACCCTTAGAAAGCATGCTCCTAGGATTTCACTTACAATTTGCCACCCCCTTTATTCGCTTAGATATCATGCCTATAGGACTGCAATTAGAAAACTCGAATTACTTGACTACTTCATCACTTAACTGATTTGTGCTCACTAATACTGCGATCACATAGAAATTATGCCTATAGGGTTAAAAAATAAAATTTTATTCATGTATGCTACAAACTGCTTTGTGATTTAGAATTTCTCTCTTACTACGACACGCTCACATAGGGATCATTCATGTAGGATTAATATCTTTACCTAAGCAGTTTATATCACTCACTACCACGAACATGTCGTGCACAACTATCACCTAGAGATAAATATAATGACCCGATGGGTCGTTTTGAGTATTTAACACCATTTCCCTTGTTTGATATTTTACATATGTATTTGTGGTTATGTGATTTGCCGGGGTGTTTGGTTTGGTTTCGGGAAAGTTTTGAAGTGAATTGGGACACTTAGTCCCAAGGTTGTATGCTTAAGTTATGAGAGTTGACTTGAGTTTGAATTTTATGTATACGACTCCGGAATGATATTTTGATTGTCTCAATAGCTTCTTATGGTGATTTTAGACTTACGCATATGTCCGGATTTGGATTTGGAGGTCCGTAGGTTGGTTTGGTGCTTTTTGGCTAAAGTTGGAAAGTTAAATGTTTGGAGGGTTCATAGGTTTTACCGGGAGTTGACTTTGTTGATATCTGCTATGGATTGTGGTTCTAGGAGTTGAAATAGGTCCATTTTGTCATTTGGTACTTGCATACAAAATTTGAGGTCATTCCGAGTTGATTTGATATGGTTCAGCACTAATTTTGAAAGTTGGAAGTCCATTAGTTTACTTAGGTTTGAATTGAGGTGTGATTCGTAGTTTTGAAGTTGTGTTAGATAATTTGTGGCCTTGATTAGGCTCGTGTTATGTTTTGGGATGGATTGATGTGGTTGGACAGGGTCTCGGGGGCCTCATGTGTGTTTTAGATTGATTTCGGATCATTTTTTGCCTTAAGTGCATTGCTGAAGATTCTGGACTTATTGTGTTTTCCCATCTGCGGGGGTTGGGCTGCAGAAGTCGAGCCGCAAGTGCGGCCTTATGAGCGCAGATGCGAAGGATGAGACTAGCAGATGAACTCCGCAGAGATGCGGACCATGGAGCATAGGTGCACAAGCGCAGATGCGCAGAAACATCCGCAGATGCAGCTTGGAGTCGCTAGAAGCGGCTGGTTGGGAAGTAAGTGATTGGAATTGTGGAGCTCTGCTGGAGACGATGTTGGAGTGATTTGCATCACAAATGAAGGGGTAAGTGATCCTTACTTGATTTTGGTGTTAGATGATGATTATCCATAGATTATTACACCTAACTTTTATGAATTAATGGTGAGATTTGGGGGTTTTGAACCATGATTTTGTAGAGTAAGATTTGATGATTTGAGGTTGGAATTGGATGAAACACATATATTTGGACTCGTATTGGAATGGGTGTTCGAAACTTGTGAGTTTGGTTAGGTTCCGGGATGCGGTCCCGGGGTTGACTTTGCATAAATGACTCAAGATCTTTATCATTTGGAATTGTTTCCTATGGCTTTTATTGATGATACAGTTATGTTGACTAGATTTGAGTCTCCGAAGATTGATTCACGCGGGAAGGGCTTCTTAGAGTACTGATTTGGCTTGCTTGAGGTAAGTATCTTACCTAAACTTAGTTGAGGCACTAGTTCCCTAAGTTATTGGTGATAGTTGCGTGCTATGGGTGGCGCACATGTGTGGGGTTGAGCGCATGTGCACACACCGGTGGTATTTATTTATGCTCGGGTAGTGCTTAGGTTATGATATGCCTTAAATTGATTGCCAAGCTTCATGCATCGATGTTTCTTATATATGTACGTTGTGAGTTATTTGAGCCATGTTTGAGGTTACATAGAGGTTAATCTCCTGATTGAACTTGATAATTGCTACTTTAGTGATGCAATTGCCTGATTTGAGCTCTGTTAGCATACTTTGCACATGCGTACCCCTTAGCATGTCACGTATATCAGTCTAGGAGTATGCAATTTGACATCCATTGATCATTTACATGTATTCTTGTATATTTTCTTTTTGAGTAATATGGTTTTGACTGGAAGCACGTGACCACACCGTGCGATTTGTGATATTGAGCCAGTGACCACATCGGGCAGATTGTGATATCGAGAATGTGACCACGCCGTGCGGATTGTGATATCGAGCATGTGACCACACACTGCAGATTGTGATATCGAGCATGTAACCATGCCGGGCGAATTATGATTATTGCATGTGACTACACCGTGCAATGTATGGATATGGATCCATATCTCTAGGATCACCCTCTCATGTTTCTTCTCGATGGTGTACACGGAGATTGAGGAAAACTGATCAGTGGTTTGATACAGTTATGGAAATTCTGAGGAAAGGCTAGCTAGTGTTTGATTTGTTGTTGCATTTCATCTTTACTTACAACTTCCTTGAATGCTATTTGATTTATTTGCTTATCCTCTTTATATGTTGGAGTTTTGACTGAGCAGAGTACGTTAAGTATTTATGTGCACCAAGATGGTTCTTTCGGTGATTCCTAACTTGATCATATTATTATTTTGTACTTGTTGGATTTACGAACTGTACAGGTGATTAGCGAGTATCATCTATTTTTTTTGCTTCTATTACCTCGCCAAGGTTAGTTATGATAATTGCTGAGTACATGGGGTCGGTTGTACTCATACTATACTCTACACTTAATTGTGCAGGTTCAGGTATTGGGCCGAGCCATCAGTAGCTGAGACTTATTGTTGAGTTAGTCAATCATGAGACGAGGTAGAGCTGCATATGATAACTGAGGTTTTTGACGACTTATTAGCGCCTTTTAGCTTTTGTTTTAGTCTTAAAGCATTGAATTGTGTTCCCAAAACTAATGAAATTGTGCAAAATTGCAGGAATGCTGGAAGTTGGTCTCCCGAGATAAAATTCGACTCAAAAATAAGTAATCCGAAGCACAAGGCAATCAAGGGCACAAAAGCACAAATGTGCGGTCCGCAGAAGGAATTTTGCGACCGCAGAAGAAATTATGGACAGCAAAATTCCATCTGCGGATGCAAACCAGGAGGAAGAATTTAACAGACATTTACACAAAGTGCGGACCGCACATGAATTGTGCGGCCGCAAAGCTGGGCTAAGAGTCAAAGATCAGAGAGTGTGCAAAAAGACCAAGTCCAGGATCCTCTGTGAATTGCAGACCGCACAAGAATTGTACGGCCGCAGTCCTAAATCTGCGGACTGTAGAATATGTTCCTTGTGGCCGTAGTCCAGAAATGTGCGGTCGCAGAAATATGCCTAGCGGTCGTATTTCAGAAATTTGCGTCCGCAGAACTCCAGCTCCTGCCAGATGAAGAAATCTGGGGACCGCACAGGGAATTGTGCGGTCGCAGAACCTTCCGAGTGGTATTTTTGTCCGAGATCTTCAGCCTTGTATAAATAGACGAGTTTCACAAAATTAGGTCAAGTTTGAACCTCTGAAGTTGTTGTAGCCGTTTTTCTTTACTACTTTAGGAAGTTTTACATTGCTTTGGTCTATTTACATTAGATTTAATTATTTTAAGCTTCCATTATGAGTTTAATTAGTTTTTTTTCCTTATTTTATTTAAACCCCATTGTGAGTAGCTAGACCTTTACTAGGGTTGTGACCCAACCCTAGTGTGTAAATATTATGGGTATCTAATTTAATGCTTGTTTATGATTGGGTGTTGATTGTTTAGCTTAGTTCATGCTTTAATTGTAGAATTATTGGTTGCAAACATTAATTCATGCCTATTTGACTTAGTCTCTACTTGAGAAAGAGGGACCTAGTCTAGGACAGCTAGACTAACAAGGAAATGGGTCAATTGAGAGATTGATTAACCCAATTAAAGGGTTCAACCTAGAGATAGCAATAATCCGACTTGAGCTCTTATCAACTATTTTGGGTGATACCCATTTGGTCTTGAGAAAGCCAAATTTGGCAAAACCACTCTCTGACGAGAGGTTTGAGTGGGTAATTTAGAGTTGAGAGCTATAATACACCCCAATCGACAAAACAAGCATTAAAGTATTTATACCATTAGGAAAACACCTAGGTCATGGTCACATCCCTAGGTTTTTTATCTATTTGAAAAAACCTTAAAACAATTATCTCTACTCTTCTTTCCTTATTTTGCAATCATTAGTGTAACATTAGAAATAAAAACAAATCCTTGTTGTGGAAGTGCAATCTAGATACAATCTCAAATTGAAATATATACCCCTAACTCCCATCTTAGCTCCCTTTAGATTCGACCCTGACTCTTATTTCGGTTTCTATTATTGCATACGACCATTTCATATCTCTTTTGAGGTGTGCTTTGGACGTCATCAGTTTTTGGCGTCGTTGCCAGGGAGTTAAAACGGTGTTAGCTATATATTTGTGTGTGTTTTTGGAATATCTTCTTTTCTATCATTGTTACTAACTTGTTTGAGAAATTGTAGGTACAACCATGGTAAACAATGAGCTCTGAAATATTACTTTAGGGGATGTGGACGTCGAGGATGAGCAAGTTGATGAGGTTTCTCTTGAACCTCAAACCAATAGAAGAGGCCGAGTGCCTCATGACAATGTCCCCGTTCCACTCCACCACGAGCGGCTCCACACCGGGTGTTACCCAATGAACGATATTCTAGTGCAATAATCCTTCCCCGTATTAGGGCAAGAAACTTTCAAATCACCAAAGTGATGTTCACTTTGCTAGAACAATGAGGTTTCTTTACCGGTGCTACAAGTCAAAATACATACAAATATTTGAAGGGGTTTGTGGACACTTGTTGGGGAAGCAAACAAACAAATGTCTCTAAGGATGCATTGAGGCTAAGGCTTTTTCCTTTCTCTCTATGGGGGAAAGCTTTAGATTGATTGGAATGTTTGTCGAACCATTACATTCACACTTGGGATGAGTTGGTGGAAAGGTTTATTTCTAAGTTCTTCTCTCTGGGGCACATGGCTACACTTCGGGATGAGATTTTGGCATTCAATCAAGAGCCAAATGAACCACTACACGAGATATGGTAATGATATAGAACAATGGTTAAGGAATATCCCAACAACGATATGACGGAGAATATGATTCAATAAACTTTGTATCATTGTATCAACACAATCAACCAATGTGTAGTGAATCAACATGCCGGTGGGAACTTCATGACTATGCCTTATGCGGAGGCGTGTGAGATTTTAGATGAAATGGCGGAAACATCATCGGCATGGTAATCCCGGGCTAATGTTCCACAAGGTGATCCCAACGTGATCCACCTTCACAAAGAGTTGCATGACCATGGGCAAGCCATTGCCGAATTGACTACCACACCACCATGAATCAATTAGTAAAGATTCAACTTCAACACGTGCAAAATCCTAAGCAAGTCAATGCCATGGAGGGAGTGAACATGATGGTGAACAAAAGGAGGACCAAGGATCCACAAGTGCAACATCGAGTGGAGAATTATGTGCAAGAGGATAGTGGTTTTGATAAAGACGATTCTTACAATGAACAAGAAGAGGAGATGTAATATGTGAACAACTTTCAAGGGCAACGAAATAACTTCCAAGGCCCAACCCAACAACTATGGAAACCTCAAAAAAATCAAGGCAATTGGAATTCTAACAACCAAGAAAATTGGAGTGGTGGAAACAATCAAGGGAATTGGCATAACAACAACAATCTAGGAAATTGGAGAGGCAATAATCAAGGAAATTGGGGGGGGGGTAACAATCAAGGCGGATGGAACAACAATCAAGGCAATTGGGGTTCGGGTTTTCAAAGGCCCCCCATATATCAACAATCGATCAACCCGCCTCCTTATCATTCCCATGGACATAGTTCTTCAAACAATGAGATGGGGCGTATTGAGAACATGTTCTAGCGAAATATGGAAAAGAATGCCAATTTAGATGCCCAACTTGCCTCACACAACACATCGATCCGTAACATAGAAGTTCAAATGGGGCAAATATCTCAAGCTCTAAATTCTCGTCCTAAGGGGGCACTACCAAGTCACACGGTGGTAAACCCAAATGGTGGAAACAATATGGGGCATGTCATGGCCGTTACTACAAGAAATGGAAGAGGTGGGAATGCACCCACCTCAAGTCAAAAGCAACTTGTGGATGATGAACAAGTGGTACAAGAAGAAGAGGTCCCGAACAATGGGGTGAAATCAAATGATGAAGTTCAGATTGATATTGATGATAGTGTGGAAGAGACTCAAGAGGAGGTGAACCCGTCTAGGTATCACATTATTGACATACCGGAGCTGGTAGTGCAAAAGGTTAAGGCACCATTGCCTAAGCCCCCACCTCCATACCCTCAAAGACATGCCAAACAAAATGGCGAGAATCAATTCAAAAATGTTCATTCAAATGATGAAGAGTCTCAATCAATGTGCCATTAGTTGAAGCTTTGGAGCAAATGCCTGATTATGCAAAGTTTATGAAGGATCTCATGATGAAGAAGCGGTCAATGAATTTTGAAACTATCAAAGTCATTCATCAAATGAGTGCAATCGTGCACTCAATGGCTCCTAAGTTGGAAGATCCCCGTGCTTTCATGATTCCTTGTACAATTGGAAGTGTCGAGTTTGCTAAAGCTCTTTGTGATCTTGGTGCAAGTATCAATTTGATGCCCTATTCAGTTTTTAAGACCTTGTGAATTGGGCAACCAAGACCTACCTCTATGAGATTGCAAATGGCCTATCGTACTATGAAGATACCTTTGGGAGTGATTGAGGATGTCTTGCTTCGTGTTGATAAATTCATTCTTCCGGCACATTTTGTCATTCTAGATTGTGAAATTGATTATGAGGTGCCGATTATCCTTGGAAGACCTTTGCTTGCTACAGGGAAAGCTCTTTGTTATGTTGAAGCTGGAGAACTCACCTTCCGGGTGGGTGATGAAAAAGTGGTATTCCATGTGTGTAAGTCCATGCGGCAACCAAATAGCAACGAGGTGTGCTCTTTTGTGGACTTGGTGAATGATGTTATTGTTGATGATACAAGTGACACAATCAATGTTGGTGATATGTTGGAGGCTGTCTTGCTCAACTTTGACGATGATGAGATAGATGGCTTCATGGAATGTGTGAACTCTTTGCAAGGAATAGGGTCGTACAATTATGCACCCCGGAAACTATCCTTGGATCTTGAAAATAGGACAACTCCTCCTACAAATAAATTCCATTTAAGAACATCCTACCTTGGAGTTGAAGCCATTCCATCCACATCTTCGATATGAATTTTTTGGCCCTTGTTCTACTTTACCGGTTATTCTTTCCTCTTGTTTGACTAACGTGCAGGTAGATTCTACATTGGCGGTGCTGCAAAAGAGGAAGAAGGCTATTGGGTGGACATTGGCGGATATTCGAGGGATAAGCCCCACATTTTGCATGGATAAGATCAACTTGGAGGAAGGTGCCAAACCATCTATTGAACATCAAAGGAGACTCAATGAGGCTATGCAAGAAGTTGTCAAAAAGGATATTATCAAGTAGTTGGATGCCGGGGTTGTCTACCCCATTTCTGATAATTCATGGACTTCTCCGGTTCAATGTGTCTCAAAAAATGGGGCATGACGGTGGTCACCAATGACAAGAATGAGTTGATTCCAACAAGAACGGTGACCGGTTGGAGAGTATGTATGGACTATCGCAAGCTCAACAAAGTCACAATGAAGGATCATTTTCAACTTCTTTTCTTAGATCAAATGCTTGATAGATTGGTCAGTCGTGCTTTCAATTGCTTTCTTGATGGGTATTCGGGCTACAACCAAATCCTTATTTCTCCAGAGGACCAAGAGAAAACAACCTTTACACGTCCTTATGGTACTTTCGCCTTCAAGCGGATGCCATTTGTTTGTGCAATGCACCGGCGACATTTCAAAGGTGTATGATGGCTATCTTCATGGACACGGTGGAGGACTACCTTGAAGTTTTCATGGATGAATTCTCAGTGGTTGGAGATTCTTTTGATGATTGTCTTGAAAATTTAGATAAAATGCTGGCAAGATGTGAAGAACAAATTTGATGCTCAATTGGGAGAAGTGTCATTTCATGGTCGAGGAAGGCATTTTTCTTGGCCACAAAATCTAAAAGAATGGAAGTGAAGTTGACAAGGCAAAGATAGATGTGATTTCTAAACATCCACATCTATCTTTGGTGAAGGGTGTGCGGAGTTTCATAGGCGACGCGGGGTTTTACTGGCGTTTCATCAAAGACTTCTCTAAGGTGGTGAACCCATTGAGCAAACTTCTTGAGAAAGATGCTAAGTTCAACTTTGATGATGATTGCATGAGAGATTTTGAATTGTTATAGTTCAAGTTGACAACTACTCCCATCATCACCGCTCCAAATTGGAGTGTCCCTTTTGAACTCATGTGTGATGCAAGTGACGTAGCGGTTGGGGCTATTTTGGGGCAACACGTCAACAATAGTTTTCACCCGGTCTACTATACTAGTAAGACCATGAATAATTCCCAAGTCAACTACACCGTTTCGGAGAAAGAGCTCCTTGCCATTGTGTTTGCAATTGAGAAAGTCCGCCCGTACTTGATGGGTGCAAAGGTCATTATCCACATGGATCATGTGGCACTTTGTTATCTTATGAGCAAGAAAGATTCCAAAGCTCGGTTGATGAGATGGGTGCTTTTGTTGCAAGAGTTTGATATTGACATCCAAGATAGAAAAGGAAGTGAAAACCAAGTGGCGGACCACTTGTCTCATTTGGAGGAGGAGGGGAGGCCGCATGATGGCCTTGAAATCAATGACTCCTTCCCCGATGAGCAACTCTTGGCTATTTCAATGAAAGAGGTGCCATGGTTTGTGGATCGAGCAAATTTCCTTGTATGTGGAATCATCCTGGATGAGTTCTCTTCAAACCAAAGGAAAAATCTCAAATGGGATTGTCAAGATTGTTATTGGGATGAACCATACCTTTTGATGGGGTGATTAGAAGATGTGTACCGGAAGAAGAGCAAGGTAAAATTCTTGGAGCTTGTCATTCTTCACCATATGGTGGTCACCATGGTGGAGCAAGAACTGTGACCAAAGTACTAAGTTGTGGTTTATGTTGGCCCACTCTTTACAAGGATGCTAGTGAGCTAATGAAAATATATGATGAATGTCAACGGGCCGTTGGAATCTCAAAGAAAAATGAAATGCCTCTCACCACCATTTTGGAGATTGATATTTTTTACGTGTGGGGTATTTATTTCATGGATCCTTTTGTGAGTTCTTGTGGAAACAAACACATCTTGGTCGCGGTTGATTATGTGTCCAAATGGGTTGAGGCCGTTTCTCTACCCAACAATGAGGAAAGAAGTGTGTTGCCGTTCATGAAGAAGAATATTTTCACAAGGTTTGGCACTCCGCTGGGTATTATAAGTGATGGGGGTCCCATTTTTGTAGTAAGGCTTTCGACACTTTACTTAACAAGTATGGTATTACTCATAAAAGCACGACTCCCTATCATCCACAAGCTAGCGGTCAAGTGAAAGTCTCCAACCGGGAGATAAATAGTACTTTGTCCAAAACAGTGAATGCTAACTGGACGGATTGGTCCAAGAAGCTTGACGATGTATTATGGGCATATTAAATGACTTACAAAACACCAATCGAAATGTCGCTATACCGGTTGGTGTTCGGAAAAGCTTGTCATCTTCCGGTGGAACTTGAGCATAAAGCCATGTGGGATCTAAAGAAGTTGAATCTTGATTGGGATGTAGCCGCTAACTTGAGGGTTGCACATTTGAATGAGTTGGATGAGTTCCGGTAGCATGCTTATGCAAGTTCATCCTTGTACAAAGAAAATATGAAATATCTTCATGACAAATATATTTGGAACAAAGAGTTCAAGGTGGGCGACCTTGTGTTGTTGTTTAACTCAAGGTTGAGGATGTTTCCCGGGAAGTTAAAGTCTAAATGGAGTGGTCATTTTGAAATTGTGGGTGTGACACCTATTGGTGCTTTGGACGTGAAAAACAAAAACAATGAAGTAATCTGATTCAATGGTTACTGGGTGAAGAACTATTTGGGAAAAGTTGGAGATAGCCACGTTGTGGCTGTCATTCATTTCAGTTGATGGTATTCTGCGTCATGCCGCGACATTAAATCAGGCACTTCTTGGGAGGCAACCCATGTTTCTTTTTTATTTTATTTTTTTTTTATTTTGTAGTTAGGTGTTATTTTTGTGTTAACTCGATTTGAAGTGTGCTACAGGGATGAGTGTGACTTACATGGATTGTGGACAAAAATTTAGCTAAGTGTTGCAAAAACTTGCAGACTGCAATTGAATTGTGCGGGCCGTACATTTATAGTTGCTGCAGCAAAAGTGCACTGCGGCCGCATAATTATCTTGCAGACTGCACAAATGAAGGGTTGAAATTTCAAGCTCTCTGAAGTTAGTCCGTCAGAGAAATGGTCAATGTGAGACCGCAAGAGGCATTCTGCGGCCGCAACAAGAAATCTGCAGTTGCACACGTAATTGTGCAGACCGCAGCTGAAGAACAAAATATGCAGCCCCAGGTAACTGAGTGCGGACCGTACAAGAAAATGTGTGGCCGCCTCAGTAGAACTCAATTCTGCATTCATGTGGGGGTAAATCTGTAGTGGGTTAAGTAATACGTGCTCATTGGGGACTGGGTCAACGTATTTTCATGCCTTTATGTTGTTACCATGTCAACATTTGAACAAAAATTACAAAACCAAGATTGAAATACTGGACTGTTCGTAGTGTTTTGATTTATGCGGCCACACCTAAAATTGTGCGGTTCGTAGAAGTTGATTCTAGTGCAGCTTTAGTAAAGAATGGGTCTGCGGCCATAAGGTAAAATGTGCGGACCGCAGAATTCCCATTGCAGCCACAAAACAACCATTTTACTGTCATCAGAGAGTCTACAAAATTGTGACTCAAATTTGCATCCGCAAGGTAAAATGTGTGGACCATAGAAATCTTATTGCAGCCGCACATCAGCCAATTCTCTATCATCAAAGAGTTGGCATATTTTGGGTTTATGAGTTGCGGCCGCAGGTGAAATTGTGCAGACCACAACTCACTCTTGCGGCCGCAAAACAAAAATGTGCGGTCCGCAAGGCCTCATTTGTGGCTGCAAGAGAAATTGTGTGGACCGCAGATCCTTATCCTACAAGCATGTTTCAATTGTGAACCTCACTGTGTTTTCTGGTGTATACTTGCATATCTCATTGTATGTCTGAACTTTGAATTGCAACTAACAATCGCCTTTACTTGATACAGAGAATGGTTCGATCTAGAGGCATAGGTGACACTTCTAAAGGGAGGGGTGAACCTTCTAGGGGTCAATGCAAGAGTGCCTTACCCCTCGGCCAACAAAGGACAATAACAAAGAAATCTACAACCGGCAGAGGGAGAGGTGCATATCTCTCCGTGTCAAGCTCTTATGTCCCAACTAGGGAAGCATCAGAGGGCAACTCATCCTCTATTCAAGAGCAGCCGACTGTACAGTCAAGGCCACCAAGGAGATATCAACTCAAGGACGAGCCGTCCTCATCTCATAGCACTTCCGAAGGTTAGAAAAGTGGTAGTCAGGCTTCTGAGCCATCCACTGCACCTATCCCTGAGGCACAAGATACATCAGTTCAGGACATCCCCGATGATGGTAGAGGGAGAGATGCCATAGCTGCCGGCCTTGAATGGTCGAAGAAGAAAGAGGTCTGGTAGGACTGGTTTTTCAGCTTGGCCTCCTTCACTAGCTTTTGTACATGGTGGCCAATGAGGTCTCTTTCTATTGAGCGACAGTTTCAATTGAAAGATCTGGAGAAGTACAACCCAACAGTGTTGAGACAGTTCAAGGAACGAAAGGGGTGGATGTAGTTCACCCAGAGTGTGGTGGATGACAAGGACTGCCTTGCCCGTGAATTCTACGCCAATGTGGTGGATATCAAAAAGGGGACAAATGTCACCAAAGTGTGTAACCTCAAAGTGACATTTGATCAGCACACACTCAACACATACTTGGGTTTTGAAGACATTGAGCCAAAGGAATATTTGGAGAAGTAGGAGATGGGAGATGCAGCCCGGCCTTAGTTAGCAGAGATTCTAGCAGCACCAGGGCTACCACCACCATGGATTACCGCTGGGGTTCCTATCCACAAGAGCATGTTGAGTCTTGGTTGATTCTATATGATCGGGTACCCTATAAATGTGGGGGCCGTGATGTCGGCCAACATCTCAATGATTGCCTGGCAGGATGACTCATCCTATCCATATCCCAACACTATCACAGAATACCTCACAGATGCACGGGTAGAGCCGAGAGATTATGATACACAGGTGAAGCCGAAGAAGCCTTTTACCTCGTATTCATAGATGGATGCAAAGAATCCGAAGAAGAAAGTTCAGCCTCCTACCATTACAGGCCAGTCTGACGAGCCAGTTATGGTATTTACCGAGGTAATTGTTATTCCATCCACTTCGGCAGATCCTTCATCCAGTGCCACAGTCATACCCCTGTCATCATCCACAGCCCCTTCTGCAGCTCCTGCCACAACTTCCACTTCGGATTTGAAGCCGGTGCCCATGCCTGCTCCACTTTCTGCGTTGTGAGTCTCCCAGACATTGGCAAACCTCAACAACTGGATGCAGATAGCAACTGCAAAGCTATCTAACTTAACCAGTACTGTTGCAGCACAGTCAACTATTCAGGCACCTCAGTTTCTCTTGATAGTTGAGGAGACATTTAAGAAGATCCTAAAGAACTAGAACACCATCATGGCTACCTTGGTACAACACGGGTTAGTGATCGAAGAGCTGGGAAAAGAAGTAAAGAAGAGAGGAAGTCCCAAGCCAGCAAGAATTCAGTGGACAAGCTCCGAAGACAGGTGACCAAGCTTGCTGCAGCCGGTGATATCCCCTTTGATCTGTTGATTGACCCACACCCTTCAGGCCCAGACCTTGCAGCACCATCAGCACCGGTGGCACCAGCTGGCCAGTCTGAGGAGCTTGACTCTACTGCCGACACTTCTGAGGCAGTGTGTCAGATGTTCACCAATGCAGTTACACCCAGAGTTTAGGATGATGAGATTCAGTTAGATGAGACTGAGGGCGGTGACATTGCTGGGGACACAGAGATGTCCAAGGAGCCATAGGGAGTTTTCTTCACTCTTTCCCCTCTTTTACTCTTATTTTGTTAAGCATTGGGGACAATGCTTATCTTTATTTGAGAAGGTGGAGTTCATTGATCATATTTGGTACATTCTGAAACATTTGGCCTGTAATAACTTGATATTATTTTCTTTTTCTTTCTTATTCTTTATATATTCTCTCTTTTTCTCTCATTATGTGTATTCAGTAGTTTTTGTTTATTAGCTTTTTTATTTTTGTTCCTTTGTTAGCTCTTAGTTTGAGTTAGTAGAATCTTTGTTTATTTTAGTAGCTTCTTTTTATGTTTTAGTAGATAATAAGCCTTTGGTTTTTTTAATGTCATGGTTCTTTGCAAAGGTAGTTGTTGTGTGAACTGGGTGACTAGCCCCAACAATGGATGGCGTGACAATATTCTTAGGGGAATGAGTCCATTTGTTTTGTTTTTGTTTAGGTAATAATAGTAGTAGCAATGAATAAAAAGACCTAATTAAGTCTTTCTCGAAGAGTTAAACATGCTTCAATTGGTACCAACACACTTAACTATGTGCTTATGGTTAGAAACAAGGTTTTTGAAAGAAATAGCTCTAGTTAGTGACTTTGTAACTCTTGTGTTGACTTTGGAAACCATCGAGTGGTTTAATTGAACCATAGTAATTTTTAAACTTGAATGTGGTCATTGTGGGCCCTCGACACTCTCCTCTTTAACAGTCCAATTGCGTGAGGGGTGAGATAAATTGTTGCTAGTCCAAGTATTCATGCGAAGGGTCTAGAACTTGTTCTGAATGTGTTTCAAGGTAAAATCCTAAGTTTTGCTTGATTTGAAAAGTGATTGTAGGCCCTCCTTGGTCCGTTTAAGTTTTATATTGCCAACCAATGTCATTATCCCTAGTCAATCCCTTTGAGCCTCGAGCCTTTCTCATTTGATGACCATGTTACAAGCATTTACCCATTCCCAAGATTTCCTTAACACTCTTGAGAAACAAATGGCTAAAAATGTAAGTTTGGGGGAGAAACGAGGAACTTGAAAAAGGTATCAAGGCACAAAAAATAGAAAAGAAATGATGAGAAGTAAAGGCAAGAAAAGAAAAGAACAAAAAGAAAAATGCAAAAAATGAATAAGTGGAAGAGATGAAGGGATTCAAATGGAGGTAATGATCCCAAACATGGAGAAATCAAATAGGGAAACAATAAATGTAATGATCAAGAAAGAGTGATGTTAGGTCTCTCTACTCTCCCAAGGAAAAGAAAGTGTCTCAAAGAATTGGCATAGTATGAGCCGAGAAATGAAGAATGGAGTGCTTAAGGAAAGGTGTAACCACTCACCCATACTATATCCAAAGCTAATCCAAAAGCCTTCATTACATCCCAAAAAATGTCCTACTTGATTTCAAGCAGTGTGAGCTTATACTAGTGGCGATCTACTTGAGGGGCAATCCTATGGTACTTGAAGTCGTACTTGCGACATTATCTTGAGAGAGATGAGTGAACCTTTCATAAATCTTTGGATTGAGTGATAAATTTCTTAAGTGAGCCAAGCAAATGGAAAGTAAAGGAGGAAGAGTTTGGAGTCCACCATGACCTACATGATAGAGCAAGAGTCCTTGATGAGTAAAGTCAATTCTTGAAGCTTAAATCTCACAATAGGACTATATGTGCATGAATGTTTAACTTGTCGCCTTGTTGATAATACATGAGTAGTGTGGGTAATTGTTGATCCCAACTGATGTGCGGATGGCTTACCTTTGAGTCGCTGGAATGACCCTTAACTTTTGGAGGTGAGAACTAATTTTTTTGCTTGAGGAAAAGAAAAGACTTAAGTTTGGGGGAATTGATAAGTGGGGTTTTTGACAGCTTATTAGCGCCTTTTAGCTTTTGTTTTAGTCTAAAAGCATTGAATTGTGTTCCCAAAACTAATGAAATTGTGCAAAATGGTAGGAATGCTGGAACTTTGTCTCCCGCGATGAAATCCGACTAAAAATAGAGTAATTAAAAGCACAGGGCAATCAAGAGCGCAGAAGCACAAATGTACGGTCCGCAGAAAAAATTCTATGGCTGCAGAAGAAATTGCGGATCGCAGAATTCCATCTGGGGCCGCAAACCAAGAGGAAGAATTTAGCAGACATTTGCGCAAAGTGCAAGCCGTACATGAATTGTGCGGCCACAAATCATAGCTAAGAGTCGAAGATCAAAGAGTATGCAAAAAGACCAAGTCCATTAGCCTCTATGAATTGCAGACCGCACAAGAATTGTACGGCCGCAGTCCTAAATCTACGGACCGCAGAAATTTGCCTTGAGGCTACAGTCTAGAAATGTGCAGCCGCAGAAGAATGCCTCATAGCCATAGTTCATAAATATGCTGCCGCAGAACTCCAGCTCCTGGCAGATGAAATCTACGGACCGCACATGGAATTTTGAGGCCGCAAAACCTCCCGAGGGGCATTTCTGTTCGAGATTTTCAGCCTTGTATAAATAGACGAGTTTCACAAAACTAGGTCAAGTTTGAACCTCTAAAGTTGTTGTAGCTGTTTTTCTTTACTACTTTAGAAAGTTTTACATCTCTTTGGTCTATTTACAATAGATTTAATCATTTTAAGCTTCCATTATGAGTTTAATTAGTTTTTCTTCCTTATTTTCTTTAAACCCTATTATGAGTAGCTAGACTTTTACTAAGGTTGTGACCCAACCCTAGTGTGTAAACCTTATGGGTATCTAATTTAATGCTTGTTTATGATTGGGTGTTAACTATTTAGCTTAGTTCATGTTTTAATTGAAGAATTATTGGTTTCAAACATTAATTCATGCCTATTTGATTTAGTCTCTACTTGAGAAAGAGGGACGTAGTCTAGGACAACTAGGCTAACAATGAATTGGATGAATTAAGAGATTGATTAACCCAATTAAAGGATTCAACCTAGATATAGTAATAACACGACTTGAGCTCTTATTAATTGTTTTGGGTGATACACAATTTGTCTTGAGAAAGCCAAATTTGGCAAAACCACTCTCTGACCGAGAGGTATTGAGTGGGCAATTTAGATTTGAGAGCTATAATACACCCCAATCAACAAAATAAGCATTAAAGTCTTTATCCCATTAGTCAAACACCTAGGTCATGGTCACAGCCCTAGGCTTTTTATCTATTTAAAAAAACCTTAAAACAATTATCTCTACTCTTCTTTCCTTATTTTGTAATCATTATTGTAACATTAGAAATACAAAACAAATCCTTGTTGTGGAAGTGCAATCTAGATAATCCAATTGCTCAAATTGAAATATATACCCCTAACTCCCATCTTAGCTCCATGTGGATTCGACCCCGACTCTTAGTTGGGTTTCTATTATTGCATAAGACCATTTCATATCTCTTTTGAGGTGTGCTTTGGACGTCATCAACATCCCGACCGCAGTCTTAGCGTATTTTTCATTTTGTACTATTGTCTTTATTTCAGACAGAGACATCTGTACTTATCTTTGAGAGACTACCACACACCTAGGAAACTTCACTTTCTTGCATTTTTGTTTTACGGATTTATTAATTCCAGAATTTGAACCGTTAGGCACCAACACCACCAGGTAGGGCCTCGATAGACCAAGGCCGAGAGCGTTTTAGAGGCTGAGGTGGGGCTCGCACTACAGCTAGAACAACACCTGTGGAGCCACCAGTTTCTCCAGTGGCGGCGCAGGTTCCGGATATTGTTGAGCCAGTGGGACTAGCTCAGACACCGACGATACCTATTGTTATACCTGGTCTTCAGGAGGCATTGGCTTAGATCTTGAGTGTGTGTACGAGGTTGGATCAGGCGGGCATGATACCCGTTGCACCAGCTACCTAACAAGATGGGGGAGGAGCCAAGATTCTCGTCGCTCATACACTGAAGAAGCTAGCTCAGGGTTATCATACATCAAGGGTGTTACCAGTTCAGCTAGTTGTTGCTGCTGGGGTCGAGGTTGGTCCACTTATGACTAATGAGGACCTAAAGAGGTTGGAGAAGTTTAAGAGGCTTGATCCTCCCGAGTTCAGTGGAGGAGAGTCAGAGGATGCTCAGGGTTTTTTGGATTAGTGTCACCGGATTATTCGCACAACGAGTATTCTAGACACCAGTGGAGTGGCCTTCACTACTTTTCAATAAACACGAGAAGCGTACAGATGGTGGCAGACTTATGAGTCAGGCAGGCTAGCTGGTGCAACACCACTTACATGGCATGAGCTCTCAGTTCTCTTCTTAGAGAAGTTTGTCTCATAGACTCGCAGAGAGGAGTTGCGTAGGGAGTTGTAGCAGTTACGCCATGAGGGTATGACTATGACTTAATAAGAGATGAGACTTGCATATTTGGAACATCATGCTATATGGTTCGTTTGCATTAAGAGGGAGAAGATATGAAGGATTATCGATGGCCTCAACTATTCCTACATTATTGTTTGGCACGAGAGGCCGAGATAGATGCTAGGTTTGAACAGGTGGTTGAGATTGCTAGACATTTGGAGCATGTTTGTAGGCTTGACCAAGAGGAGTGGGAGGCCAAAAGGCCCCGTGGTCCGGGTTGTTTTAGCAGTGCCTCATCTAGAGGTCAGTCACATTACAGTAGAGGTCATCCTTCTAGGCTCTCTCAGGCAGCTCATCATATTCCTCGTGGTTCATCAGGTAGCCACAGTTCATACATTGCTCGCAAGTTCAGTCATTATTTAGTGCAATGCTGACACATAGTTCTTACCATGCTTCATTTCCTCAGGGTTCCACAAGCAATTCTTCTGTTTATTAGGGCCGGCAGCCTTCTAGAAGGGGTTGCAACGAGTGTGGAAACTCGAGTCATCTCAAGAGGGACTGCCCCAGAGTTCTGAGTAGAGTACCACAGCAGCAGAAGACGGTTTGGGCCAACTTTGAACTGCCTCAATCTTCTTATGATCCACTTTAATCCCCTCAGTAGATACCACATGGCCCAAGAATAAAACTGAATTAAGCCAAAACTCAAACTTGGAGAATTTAGCATATAGCTTCTTCTCCCTCAAAGTCTGGAGCACGATCCTCAAGTGTTGCTCATGATCCTCCCGGCTGTGAGAATAGACCAATATAATCATCAATTAAAAATATGACGAACGAATCAAGAAAGGGCTGGACTACAATGTTCATCAAGTGCATAAAAGTTGTTGGGGCATTGGTCAACCCAAAATACATCACCATAAACGCATAGTGACCATAACGGTTCCTAAAAGTCATTTCTAGAATATCTGAAGTCCTAATCTTCAACTGATGATACCCCAATCACAAATCAATCTTTGAGAACACCCTAGAACCCTTAAGCTGATAAAATAAATCATCAATACGCGGTAGTGGGTACTTGTTCTTGATAGTAACCTTGTTTAGCTACCTGTAGTCGATGCACATTCTCATAGAACCATCTTTCTTCTTCACAAATAGAACCAGTGCATCCCAAGGTGACACAATAGGCCTCATGAAACCCTTATCAAGCAAATCTTGTAACTGTTCTTTCCATTAATTCAACTCTACCAGTGTCATGCGATACAGTGGAATAGAGATGGGCTAAGTACCTAAAACCAAGTCAATACCAAAATTAATATCCTTGTCGGTTGGCATACCCAGCAAGTCTGTAGGAAACACATCTGGAAAATCCCTCACTAGCGGAACTGACTCAACGGTAGAAGTATCAACACTAACATCCCTCACAAAGGAAAAATATGCCAAACACCCCTTCTCAACCATCCATTGAGCCTTCAAATATGAGATTACTCTACTAGAAATATAATGTAGGGAACCTCTCCACTCAACCCTAGGCAACCCCGGCATCGCCAATATCATGGTCTTAGCATGACAATCAAGAATAACGTGACATGGTGACAACCAATCCATGCCTAAAATTACATCAAAATTGACCATATTGAGCTACAAAAGATCAACCCTAGTCTCACAACTCCCAATAGTAACCACACACGACTGATATATACGATCCACCATAATAGAATCCCCCACTGGTGTAGATACATGAATATGCATATCCAAAGGATTACGAGGCATATCCAAATAACAAACAAAGTATGATGACACATATGAATAAGTAGAACCAGGGTCAAATAACACTGCAGCAACTCTGCGGCACAGAGAAACAATACATGTGATCACGGTATCAGAAGCAACTACCTCTGGCCTGGTGGGAAATGCATAGCAATAGGCCTGGCCAATGCCTGACTGACCTTCCCCTCTAGGGCGACCTCGACCCGTACGAACTCTTGCCCGAGTTGGCTGAGCGAGTGGTGTAGCAACGGGTGTAGGAGTCATAGTCTGGCCTCCCTACTATACTAGACCTCTGTAATAGCGGGGGCAATACTTACTCGTAGCAACCTCAACCTGAAAAATGGTTGTGGGGCCTGAATCGGACCCCGTGAACTGGAATAACCACCGAAAGAACCTGGTACTGACGAACCCAAAACTAATGGAGTATGGTATGAACTCTGGGCTGGGAGTGTACTGAATGATGACAAAACCGGACGAGCATTGTATGAATTGTGGCTAACTAACGAACCACGAGGAATCGGATGAGCTGTCTGACGGGGCCTAAAAGGACGACCCCTGATGTGAACCTACTCTAGGAGCCTATCAATCTCAACCATCTGGTCAAACCTAGCATTCGTCTCGGCCTCTCGAGCCAAACTATAACGTAGATCATAGTTAAGGCCATTAATGAACCTCATGATCCTCTCTATCTTAGTTGGAACCAAACATAGCGCATATGTGCCAGATCCCCAAATCCCATCTCGTATTGAGTCACAGTCATATTTCCCTCGCTTAGCTGCTCAAACTCCCTATGCAGCTCCTCTCTGCGAGACTGTGGAACAAACTTCTGTAAGAATAGCACTGAGAACTCATGCCATGTACGTGGTGTGGCACATGTTGTCTGCCTGACTCATAGGTTTGCCACCATCTGTAGGCTACCCCTGTCAGCAGAAAAAGTAGTAAAGGCAACTCCATTTGTGTCCACAATACCCACTGTGTGAAGAATCTGATGACACCGATTCAGAAAACCCTGAGCATCATTTAACTCTGCTCCACAGAACTCGGGATGGTCAAGCCTCTTATACCGTTCGAACCTCTTCTTCTCCTCATCATACATAAGTGGACTAACCTCGGCCCGAACAGCAACAACTGGCTAAACTGGTAACACCCTTGGTGTCTGATAACCCTGAGTTGTCTGCTCCGGTGTACGGGCTGTGGGAGTCTGGGCTCCTTCCCCAGCTTGTGAGGTAGCAGGTGCAACTTGTATCATACCCTCATGATCCAAGCTCGGGTACACACTCAAGATCTGAGCCAAGCTCTCCTGAAGACCAGGTATAGCAATAGGCACCGATGGTGTCTGGGTTGTTGCCACCAACTCAACAGTATTCGAAACATGCTCCTCAGTTGGAGCAATTGCTGGCTCCACAGGTGCTACTCTAGCTGTAGTACGAGCCTCACCTTGGCCTCTACCTTGGCCTCTACCTCACAGCCTATCGCGGCCCTGAATGGTGGTATTGTGCCTGCCCATCTGATCCGGCTACATGTGTCCTCACCGACTATGAGAGAATAGAAGAGTAAAGGTTCAATCTTCGGAAGTAACAAGTCCGCAGGACAAGAATGCAGAAAGTGAAGTTTTCCTAACAGTTTGGTAGCCTCTCGAAGATAAGTACAGACGTCTCCGTATCGATCCACAAGACTCTACTAAACTTGCTCTTGACTCATGAGACCTAGGCAACCTAGTGCTCTGATACCAACTTATCACGACCCAAAATCTCAACCTGTCATGATGGCACCTAACACACCTAGGCAAGCCAGACGTAACAATAAAGAACCAAAATAATGGAATTTACCGAAATAACATAAGTCTGAAATAGTAAAAGTAAGTAATTACAAATTACAGGAATTTATAAATAATTTCCAAATATAGCAGTCAAGCCCAACACAGGTAAAACATATCTTTTACTAGCTAGCATAAGGAAAGTATATCTCTATGCCTACATGTTAAATCAATATCTTCACCATGAAACCTTCAAGAATAACCGCACTCAGCATGCTCACACTGTCCGGCACGATGCCCCTCACCATCACACACAACTACATTCAGCAATGTACGGGTGCCTGGCATAAATGCTCCTCACAAATCACATATATATCACTGTGTCTGTGCTCACTGTGATATCAGACTCCGGAGGGATGGATTCTGGTCCAAGCTCTAATCAATATCACGTAGCCCAAAAGTGGAGTCTGGTGCATGTGTCACCCCTAATCAGTTCTAATTAGCCCAATATGAGTCTAGCGTACGCATAACCTCAAAATCAATACCATATCGAATCTATGGCCAAAGCTCAATCATCAACCGCTTAAGTCTCAATCAACCTCAATCATGAATACTCCGGTGCACGCACGCACAACCCTCACCTCGCACTTGCGCCAGCCCAACACATCTCATATAATGTAGTTTTTAGAGATGATTACCCTTAATTCCAAGTTTATATATGTTACTTACCTCAAAATGAGGAAATCAATACTCCAAAAGGCTTTTCCCATGCTAATCAACCTCTGAGCGACTCGAATCTAGTCAAAATAACTTAATATCATCAATAAAAGCCAACAGAAACAAATTCCAAATGATAAAGCTAAGTCTTTAATCAATAATACAAAGTCAACCCCGTGTCCGCATTGCAGAACCCGACCAAACTCACAAATTCTGAACACCCATTCCGATACGAGTTCAAATATATGTGTTTCATCCAATTCCAACCTCAAATCATCAAATATCCTTAAATTCTACCTTAAATTCACATAAACTAGATGACATAATCCATGGATAATCAATATCTATCATCAAAATCAAATAAACTTCACATACCACTTAAATTGTGGAGAAAACTCTCCTAAATATCACCTCCAACCGAGCTCCACACAAATAATGAAAAATGATCAAACTCTTCGAATATATAAGGTCTACCAATGATTCTGCATCTGTGGTAACTTAGCCACTTCTAAGGTACCACATTTGCGGTCAAAAGCTCCCATCTGCGAGTTCCCTCCATCTGTCGACTTACCGCATCTGCGGTCCACCCTGCACATCCGCATGTGCGGTCCATCACCGCAGATGTGTTTTCGCTTTTACGCCCAACTAACCGTACCTACGGTCCCTGTCTTTTCTAACCAAATCTGCACCTTTGCAACACTGGATGCACCTGCGGCTCCGCATCTGGGACCAAACCCACCGCAGATGCGAAATCACCAGAAGTCAATATCTTCAGCAACATAACAAAGTCTAAAACAAGCCGAAACAAATCTGAAACATACCTGAGGCCCATGGGACCCCGTCCAACCATTTCAACCAACCCTAAAATATGACATGAAGCTACTCAAAGCCTCAAATCATATAAAACAACATCAAAACCACGAATCACTCCACGATTCAAGCCTAATTAACTGATGAACTCGCATCTTCAAAACTCATGCTGAACCATATCAAATCAACTCTGAATGACCTTAAATTTTGCATGCAAGTCTCAAATGAAACGACAAACCTATTCCAACTCCCGAAACAAAAATTTGAACCCGATATTAACATAGCTAACTCCCGGTCAAACCTATTAACCTTCTACTTTCTAACTTTCGTCAAAAAGCATCAAACCAACCTACAGACCTCTAAATCCAAATCCGGACACATGCTTAAGTCCAAATTCACTATACGAATCTACTAAAATCATCAAAATATCATTCCAGAGTTGTCTACACAAAACTCAAACTCCTATCAACTCTTACAACTTAAACTTCCAACCTTGGGACTAAGTATCCCAATTTACTCCAAAATCTCTCCGAAACCAAATTAACCACCCCGAAAAGTTAGGTAACCATAATTACACATATGGAAAGCATAAAATAGGGGAAATGTGGCTAAAATAGACAAAACGAACAACCAGGTCATTACAATCTTCTCTATATGATGAACTGATATAAGATTGTGCACATCTTCTCAGTGTGCACTGATGGGTTATACATGTATTTTATGCTTAGATTTTTATATTGTTGTTGGATAAATGTATATGTTATTGAGTTGTACAAGTTATGTAAAGTGAGTATCCTTGATCTAAAACCTCGTCACTACTTCACCAAGGTTAGTCAGGATACTTGCAGAGTACATGGCGTCGGTTGTACTCATATTACACTTCTACACTTTGTGTGCAGATCTTGGAGCTGAGATGGTGTGGATGACAAAGGATAGCATTGAAGATGTTCCTGCATTTCAGATATAAGTTATCACTTGTTCTTGGAAGTTTAAGACTCATAATTCTGTTTATGTAAACTTCAAAGAAGGTTGTATTTATTTTTCTTACCATCTTTGTAAATCTAAATCTTGGTGGCATGACTTGTGCTACCAATCCTTGAATAAACTGTATGGATTTTCACCTTCTCATTTATTGTTATTGATGATCTTTCATTTAAGTAGTATTATTCATTGTTTGATTTACCTAGAATATTGGGGGTTAGGTATCATCACGACTAGGTGAAATTTTTGGGTCGTAACACACTGAAATAGTTCACAATTTTAAAAAACATAGTTTTCAAGCTTGAAGCTCAAGCTTCAATAATGACTCTCAATGGAGTATTTCAGATGGTCTTTAGACCTAGTGGGGGAAAGAAAAATAGTGTGGGTATGGGTTGAGAGAGGAAAATATATTTTTATATTCCTTTTTTACAATATAAAAATACATCTTTATATTTCTATTTTGGTTCATTTTTATTATTTATTACTTTGGATCTAATTGTATTTTTATAACTTTGGAGCTGGTTTTGAATATTCCATAATGAGAATTAGCTTGATTAATACTAATCATAAAAGGGATCCAAACATTTAAGAATTAAAATTTGAGGTTCAAATTCTTAAAAGGACCTGAAATGGGTTGCCACACCCAGAAGCCCCAACTTTCTTACTCAGATATCAAATATTTGTCGTGGGAAATAGTGCCATGATTAAAAATAATTACTCTATTGGTTGTATTTTGCTTGTCATCTTTCTCTTTTGCATGCCTTTAGAAAATACATTATTTTTATTTATTCTTTGATAATTTAGTATTATTCTTACTTTACCACATTAATCTCTCTATATTAGATAGAGTAAGTGTAAAATTAAAAAACAAAATCTATAATGACAGTATTTTATTATTTTTAGTAATCATATAAAGTAAAACATAAAGGATGTAGTGATTTATGTTAATTTGAGTGCCTTCCTAAATTACTAGAGAACTTGGTTTTTTGTCTCATTCCTTACGCATAAATGAAATGAACAATAAAGTAAGGTCTAACGACCCGGCCGGTCGTTTTGAATATTTGTACTTCGCTCGGTAGTTTGGGGGGCATGAGTAGCTCCGTATGATGTATTATGACTTGTGTGAATTGTCGGTTTTGGTTTTCAGGTTATTCGGAATCGATTTGGAAGAATAAATTTCATAATTGAACTTTAAGTTGGAAGAGTTGACCAAGTTTGACTTTTGTGAATTTGACCCAGGAACAGAGTTTTGATAGTTCTGTTAAGTCCGAATGGTAATTTTGGATATGGGCGTATGTCCGAATTTATATTTGGATATTTCTAGAAGGATTCGGCGCTAATTGGCGAAAGTTAGAAATTTGAAGGTCTGGAAAGTTCATAAGTTTGACCGAGAGTTGGCTTTGATGATATCGGGTTTGGATCGTGGTTTCGAGAATTGGAATATCTTTATTATGTCATTTGGGACTTGTGTGCAAAATTTGGGTTCATTCCGTGTTGATTTGATATGTTTCAGCGCGAGTTTGGGAAGTTAATAGTTCAAAATGTCATTTAAGTTTTATTTGAGGTGTGATTCGACATTTCGATATTGTTATGTGTGATTTGAGGCATAGAGTAGGTCCATGTTACATTATGAAACTTGTTGGTATATTTGGACGGGGTCCCGAGGTGCTCGGGTGAGTTTCGAACGAGGTTCGGATCATTTTGTTTAGGGCTGTTCAAAACCGAACCGAAATCGTTAACTGAACCGATATATTATTGGCTTATTAGTATCGAATTATCAGGGTAATGGATGGTGAATGGATTGAAATTTTATAATTAATGGCTTAACTGTTTGGGGGAGGATTACTCAATTTTCTTATCGGGTAAACCGTTAACCCATTAAGAATTTTTATATTTACGCTTTTACTCCTATATATATATATAAAGTACTATTGAAACCCCTATGTATTTACATCTTCTTTGACCAATCAGGCTTGATGTCGATTTCTATTTGTTATAGGTACTTAAGAATGCATTACATATTAGATGGAAAAACTGCCAAGACTTGTATCAGTTGGACTTCTTCCCTCGCAGAACAAACGGAAGAGGAATTCAAAGGAAAGGTTATCACTGAGGGGGTTGAAGTATGATGATCCTTTCTCGGACAATTCTTTGTCATGCAACTTAGCAAGTGTGAACAGCAAGTGGCTATTATATGTTCTAATATCTTTTGTTAGATGAACATGAGGATGATTGATAAGTTTTGTGGAATTGATCAGTGATCATATTGTAGTGCAATGAACTAAAAGTACTTGACTGGATTGTCTAGTTTTATGTCCTTTTTTAAAATCTGCTTTTCTAGAAGAACGAATGTCCTTTTTTGTCTGGTAAAAAATGAATGTTTGATTGATTACTGAACTTGGTTAATACGTGTATGAGTAGTCCTGAAGATCTTCAATTCAAAAATACTGTTTGGTTAGATCTTAGATCGTATTAAAAATTTGGTATTGATTTGAAACTGTTTGGTATTGATTGAATGATTATTCAACACATTACTATTTGGTTTAGCCGATAACCGCCCAATAATTGTTAATCCGATACCAATCCACCTGTTATCTTATTGAATGTCTAACATATTATTACATTATAATCTGATTACCGTTGAGTCGAACCGTTAAGCGTAATTGTCCGCCCGATCCGCCTGATAAGCACCCCTAATTTCGTTTCATGTTGCATTACTGAAGAGGAACTGGACCTGGTATGATCGCACATGTTGCTGGTTAGCGTAGGTGCGATGGTTGCAGAAGCGATAACAGGGTAGCAGAAACAAGGTGAGACCTGGGCAAGGAAGATCGCAGAAGCAGAATTAAGGGCGCATATGCGTGTCTACGATAGTGTAAGTCTAGTCGCAGAAGAGGCATGTGGCGCAGAAGCGTGACTTGGTTGGCGCACCTGCGTGTGCGCAAAAGCAGGAAATCTCCACAGGTACGGAAGGGCTGGTCTTCATAGGACTTCGCAGAAGCGAGATTTTTCCGCAAAAGCAGAGGTCGCAGATGCAACAATTTGACCGCATATGCTGAAATGCTGGGCAGAAGCTATAAATCTAGGTTTTTGGTTCTTTCAACATAATTTGAGATTTGGGGCTCGGGGTGAGGAACATTTGGAGGCAAAATTCATCACAAGGATTTGGGTAAGTGTTTTATACTCGGTTTTGATTATATTTCGTTATTCTATCTTCGATTTTTATAATTGGATTATGAATTTTAAAGAGAATTTGGGGGTTTTAGCCTAAAATTTCATAGAGTGAGTTTTTGAGTTTTGAACGTTGATTCGGAGTCGGATTTGGGTGAAACTAGTATTGTTGGACTCGTAATTAAATGGGTTCTCAGATTTTATAAGTTTCATCGATTTTCGAGGCGCGGTCCTGGGTTGTACTTTTTGGTTGATTTTGGGCTTTTGAATAAAGATTCGACCTTTATCGATTGGGTTTGTTTCCTTTGGCATTATTTTATGTATTTGAGTTTCTTTTCGCTAGTTTCGAGCCGTTTGGAGGTCGGTACGTGCGGGATGGCATTTTTGGAGCATCTCTTGGCTTGCTCGGTATTGGATTTGGCTTGTTCAAGGTAAGTAACACTTCTAAACTTTGAGTTGAGGGTATGAACCCTGATTATACATGTTATCTGATTTTTTTGGAGGTAACGCACATGCTAGTTAACTGGCATGTGGGCGTGCACCATAGAAATTGATACTCAGTCAATTCCGTAGAGCTGTATAGTCAATTAACTTGCATTTTTCCATGTATTTTTATGCGTTAGAGAAACTGAGCTGTGACTCATGTTAGAAATCATGCTTAGGCAAATGCTGGTATTATTGGGACCCACTGAGGTCATTTCTGCTGTCGAATTATATGTTTAAATTTTAATTTCGTACTTAGTTATATACATTCATTGCATATCATATCTCAGTCTTTGTTGTTATTTATTGATACATCATATCATCATTTTGGGCAAGTTTCATGAATTGTAAGCCCGAGAGACTGGAGAAATTGATGATTGAGTGAGGCCGAGGGCTTGATTGTGAGGTTATTGATATTATGGCACGTGAGTTGTCCGTGCAGATCCATATATTGATACTATAGCACGTAAGTTGTCCGTGCAACACGTGAGTTATCTGTGCGGATCCAGATATTGATACTATGGTACGTGAGTTGTCCGTGCAGCACGTGAGTTGTCCGTGCGGATTCATGCCATGATTGGCTCATTATAGCACTTGGGCTGAAGGAGCACCTCCGGAGTCTGCACACCCACAGTGAGCGTAGGTACCTATTGAGTGTGAGTGCCAGTGCCGAGCGCGAGTGCCGAGTGATTGGGAGGACTGAGTGACTGGGAGGATTGAGTGAATTGATACTCTGAGAGTATGCATATAGTTATTCACTATGTTGTATTGCATTCGACATGCACACTTGACATACATGCATAGAGATGTATTATTCCCCATGCTATACGGTAGCACGTCATTCATGACTTCTCATATACATTGACATGTAGGCATATAGATGTATTTTTCTCATGCCATTTGATGATCAAACATTTACCTGTTGAAAGGTTTTGAAAAGAAAATCACGATTTTACAAACTTACTCATATTTTGGTGCTTTTGGTAAGAGATTTGGGTTTTTACTGTGATATTTGAAAAGCATGCCTATTTTTCGGAACTGTGAACGAGCTGAACATTATATCTCTGAGTTATTTCCTGTACCACTTTTATTATATTGTTATGAACTATTGTTGGCTATTGGTGTTGGACTCTGACCTTTCTCCCAGCTCATCACTACTTTCAACCTAAGGTTAGGTTTGTTACTTATTGAGTACATAGGGTTGGTTGTACTCACACTACACTTCTGCACCTTGCGTGCAAATGTTGGATGTTGATGTTGTTGCGCACTGCAGGAGCTTGATTTGAAGATATACATGCGTTCCAGTTACAGTTGTCTCTTGTTCATGGTAGCTCTAGACTTAAGAAAATTTGTTTATGTACATTACAAACAGATGATGTACTTTATTTCATACCAGCTTTGTAAATTCTAAATCTTAGACGCTCATGATTTGTACTACCGGTCCTTGGGGATTCATTGTATAATAGTTCAGTTGTATTATCATTTCTTCTCTTAATAAATATCATTTGAACTGGTTTATTGTTAACTGGCTTACCTAGCGAGTTGGGTTAGGTGCCATCACGATGGTTAGATTTTGGGTTGTGATATAAGGATAGCAATGTTTATGTGGAAAATTACCCGGCTCGAAGGTGCAAAAACCACGACCTACCACGTAGGATTTTAACTTCAGCTTCACTAGAACAAATGAGCCAAATATACTGATTACAAGACTTTGTAAACCAATGCCCACACATTTCTCCTACTTCTACTTGTATGAATTACAAGTTACTCTAACTTGTACACTTACACAATACTTTAACTAACATGTTTTGAATAACATCTTGATTACAACTCAATTTCCTAATACACATGTACTAAATTGACTCAAAAATTGACTTTCAGAACACACTTGTGATCAACATGAGTGTTGAACCGAAAATGCTAGATTACATTCCTCAGTCAATGTGCAAAAGGATGGTCTTCATAGTCCATAGGCAAAGTATTTAACTCCTCAGTACTCCGAGATCTTTAAGAGTCCTACAAGCACGCAAACTCTCGTTTGCTTGCTATCCTGAATTTCTAGTGACTCCACGAATCTAGTGACTCATGTCTATCAGATATGCAGGCAAATATTCTTATGAAACTGTCCTTATTTCATCAACAGTCCTCTCCAGCAATATCGGACTTCAGTAACTTTGTGTAAAAGTTAGTGCCTTGTAAAAACCTTCAACAACTACTTTGAGGAACTAGTTCTTAGCACACGTTCATTGGACACAATTGTTAATCATCAAAACTCAATTCTCAACAAATTTTCCTTTTTTGATGATGAAAATTTTTGTACTCATCAACCAGGAAATAGTATTTTTAAGCATACACCTGGCATCGCATTTGAGAACAGCAGCAGACTTTGAACAGAACAAGCACATCTCCCCCCCCCCTCCCCCACGCTATCTTCCCCCTTTTGGCGTCATTGAAAAAAATCAAAACAGTTATGAGACAGACTTAGCAACTAGTTAATGCAATATTCATGGATATTGAGGCTACAACACAAGCACAAGAAAAATCAAGGCAAATGAACCATGCTGATGATATAGACTATGCGAAAAAAATGTAAGCAACATAATAGAATTCATTAAGAAATGCCAAATTAAGTCTAGGTCCTTGATCTAAAAAATTAAAACAAAATAAAATAAAACTTCCTGCATACTAATCAGAACTAGATGGGGAAAACAAAAAATAAATCACCATTGAGCAAACTAGAAACAAACACAAGACAAGGGGAAAAGGACCAATATCAAGGGTGAGAGGTGGAGGGGGTCAAGGCCTTCACAAGAGTGGCAATTTTTGTGCATGAGCCTCTCTGTCTTTTCTCAGCTCCTCCCTAAACTTCCTGGTTTCCTTCCGCAGTTCATCATTGTCCTCCCTGAACTTAGCATTTTTTTCCAAGGCCAACTCCAACCTTTTAGAAAGTTCAGCAGCCTTGCTGCTCCTAGGCAAAATATCATAACCAGTTGGGCCTCTAGCCTTGATCTCAGTATAGCCACTTGAGTGTGACAGCATCTAGAACATCATTGTGATTGCCTAACTTCAGATCAAGAAAGGAGATATTGAGCTTGTCAAACAACTCAGTCAACATGAAGTCATATGGCATAGCATGCTTGGGCTTGTCTGTAGCCCTCGCCATATGCTAAATCATTAGGCTAGGAAGATTGATGGCCCTACATTTGTCCAATAGCTCCATCATATCCATCAACAACTTGTGAAAAGGTGTCATGTCAGTCTTATATACCTTTTGAGGAGCATCCAGTTCAAACTTTTGGGAATCATTTCTGGTAACCACAATGCCTTTGTCCACATCATTGTCAATTGCCGGCCATTTTTTATTCAAAGAGTTGTCAATCCCAGGGAGGGGATGTTCAGCAGTATCCCATGTTCTTCAGCATCAAACTCCAACTCAAACTCTCTCACAGAACTCTTCACCACTTTGCCATCAAACTGAAAGTTGGCATAAAACTTAATTATTGCAGGTACAAACACAAGGGGAACGCCTTTAACAAACATGTATGTCCATCCCTGCAAGTCAAGATTCTCTACAAATTGAGCCATACCCTTTTCATCAGTGTTAGCAAATATCTTCCCATTCAATACTTTTCTATTTTTGAACTGAGTGAGCATGTCAACTAACGCTGACGCAATCCTTTTCTTCTTCTCTTTGCTAGTCTTCTGAGTGGTGGCAGTTTCTTTGATGGGTTTGGCAGCAGTCTTCTTCACTGATGGTTTCTTACCCTTAAGGGAAGAACCAGGTTCATCATCCATATCCAACTCAACAACAGTTGCAATAGAAAAAACTTCCTTTCTTGTCCTCCTGGCACTCCTAGCCTCCTTGATCATTTATGCATCAACAACTTTTCTCTTGCTCTTGGTGAGAGGAGCCCTAGTAGGAGGAGCCACTTCTTTTTCTGCCTATGAAGTTGTTCTTATAGGTTTTGCAGGGGCTTTTCTTTTCTTCTTTTCCACCTCAAACAATGGCAAATCATCCTCATCACTTTTAATCTCCTCATCTCCTACAAACAGAGTTAAGGAAGGCCTAGTTTCCTCTGACCCTTCCACTTCATTAACTTCCTTCAAAGGGGACAAGATTGTTCCTAATAGTCATAGAGCCTTCAAATTCCTCACTTGCATTTTCTTCCTCACTTTCAGATTCATCTTCTCGATCACTTCATTTTTCTTCTTCTTCTTAATCTCCCCACTTGTTCACCTTGTTATTCTTCTATCTCACATTCCTTCCCTTCACCTAATTCACCCTCATTCTCACTTTTATTTTCTTCATAACTTTGGTCATTCTCCTGTACTCCTTCTCCCTCCTTATTTGTTTACTCATCCTCCTCATAATCAGTAAAACTGTAAGAACTTGCATCGAAACCTTTGTTATCCCTTGTTTCTTTCTCACCTTCCCCCTCAACCATAGACAGGTCTACAGTTATTTCTAAGTTCTATTGCTGAGCTAGTACTTACTATTTTACCGTAGTGCTTTCTACATATAGTGTGTCACTTAGGTGTTCAACAACTTCTAATGTGGACACCTCAATGGGAGAAGCTAGAACATCAAGCTTTGATAGAGGAAGTTTTACCAGAGCATCTTTGACCATTACAGGTTCTCCCTGAGAAATAGCCCCATTTACCTCTTGTTCCCCCTTAGCAACAACACGATCAACTGGGTTTTCACCCTTTACTGATTTCCTTGAAGTACCCTTTACCTTTGTGGGTTTGGAGGTGATTTGCAGGAAGGTTACAGGTGCATGGGTGGTTGGTTTTCGATATAGGGGTGCAACGAGGGTAGAAGATGGAGGTGGAAGAGTGACAGTGAGTGGTGGTGCAGGGACATCAAAAGGTATAGGTAGAGAGATAGCAGGTGATAGTTCAGAACTGAGAGCCAATTTTGCACTTTTCTTTGGTTTAGGCTTCTCAATTTTGGATTTAGACTAATTCATTGACGATGATTTTGTCTTTGAAGATGTTTGGCTAGGCTTAGTCATTGTGGAGAGAGGATAAAGTATTTTACTTCGGTTCTTACTTAGTGTTAAAGAGAAAAAATAAATTTGGGAGAGGTACCAAGAGATGGCTTTTAAAGAGAGTAATCCTGATTTGACTCGAAGAGAGAGAGAGAGAGAGAGAGAGAGAGAGAGAGAGAGCGAGAGAGAGAGAGAGAGAGAGATTTGAGTTATAACGGGCCTCTAAAAATGGTTACTTTTGACGAACGGACTTTTAGAATTAGTAGGAGTTTAATTACAACAGAATTCCCTTTTGATCCTTCACATTGACAGCAAATAGAATTGATGCTTACTCGATTAACGAAGTCTTAGAGCAGCAGTAATTTCAGTTATTAAGTTCTAATGAATTTAGACAAGATGGCACATACTTGAGTTAGAGAACCAACTCCTTTTCAATTCCTTAGTCATTTCTGCAGTAAAGCTTTAGACACAATAAGTCAATATCATAAGACACAGTCATCAGTTACATATTTTAGGCATGTATACTTAAAGCAAGTATGAGACTGAATCAAGCATTTGATACCTCAACCATCTACATCTATTTACCCTTTTTTTCTAGCCAATCATTGGGGTTCAACCTAGTAGGAGGACTTGATTAATCATAGTTCTAGTCTGTTTCTTTCAAAGTGGTCCTTACTCAGTGCCCTAGTGAAAATATCAGCAATTTGATCTTCAGTTTTATAGAAATTTATTGAGATATTCCCTTTTATCAACATTATCTCTAAGAAAAATGATGTCTCATATCAATATGCTTGGTTCTCTTATGCTAACATGGATTATAGCAATATTTATGGCATTATTGTTGTCACAAAAGATAGGAACACAATCAAAATATTCCCTAAGCTACTGTCTTATCCATAGTAATTGAGCACATCCAGATGTTGCAGCTACATATTCTGTTTCAGTTGTAGATATGGCCACTAAGTTTTGCTTATTTGTTCCCAAGACATAAGGAAAGAACCAAGAAAATGAGTTGTTCTTGAAGTGATTTTCCGGTCAACATGAAAACTTGCATAGTCAGTATTAGCTTAACCAACTAAGTCAAAATTTTATCCTCTTGGATACCACAGACAAAAATCAGGAGTTCCTTTAAGATATTTGAGTATTCTTTTGACTGCCTTTAAGTGAGACACCTTGGGATTTGCTTAAATCTTGTACATAGACCCATACTGAACACAATATCAAGCCTTCTTGTAGTGAGATACAACAGTGAACAAATCATTCCTCTGTACAGTTTTTGTTCCGCATTTTTTCTTTCTTCATCTAGATCATGTTTTGTTGCAATAGCAATAGGAGTATCAATTGACTTTGAAAAAATCATGTTGAATTTCTTCAAGAGTTCTTTAATGTATTTTTGCTGGTGAATCATAGTTCATTTAGGTGTGTTTGATTTGTAGCCCAAGAAAGAAATTCAACTCACTCATCATACTCATTTTAAATTCATTACCCATCATTTCAGCAAATTCATTGCACATTGCTTCATTAGTATCCCCAAAAATAATGTCATCCATATCAGAAGATTCTTTCCTTTGTTCTTCAGAAACAGTGTGTTGTCCACATTTCCCCTTATAAAGTCATTAAGTTAAGAGGAATTTTGAGAGCCTCTCATACCGAGCTCTTGGAGCCTGTTTCAGTCCATATAATGCCTTGTCCCATTTGAAAATATAATCAGGGAGCTCTTCATTTTCAAAGCTTCCTCTATTAAATAACCATTCAGGAATGCACTCTTTACATCCATCTGATATAAAGTGAATTCCATATTTGCAGCAAAGGCTATCAACATTCTTATGGCTTCCATTCTGGCTACTAGAGTAAATGTTTCATCATAGTCAATTCCTTCTTCCTGATTGTATCCCTGAATCACCAGTCTGTCCTTGTTCCTTGTGATATTTCCTTGCCCATCCACCTTGTTCCTGAATACCCATCTGGTACCAATAACAGTTTTATTTTTGGGTATTTGCACTAGATGCCAAACCTTGCTCCTTTCAAATTGATTCAGCTCATTTTGCATCGCCATTATCCAGTCTAGATCCTTTAGGGATTCCTTTATGTTCTTAGGCTCAATCTGTGAGAGAAATGCAATAAGTGCACACAAGTTCCTCAGGGATGATATTTTTTGTACTCATGCATTTGGATCGGAAATGATATTCTCAAGGGGTGAGAACTTTGGTGTTTCCATGGCCTAACTTGTATACCCTAGGATGGTTCAGGAGAAGAGTTGCCTAAAGGACCAGTGACAGTAGCTGTAGCTTCGCCTGTTTGAGTATCTGTCAGTATTTTTCCCTTTTCTTCTTACTCTTCCTTATCACTTTCATCGCCTTCCTGATTACATGAAGCTCCTACAGGCTGTTGTTTAGATTCTCCAGAAGTCCCTTCTTTTGTGAGCCCTATATTATAGTCTTCATTCAGCAAACATTTCTCAGCCATGTTGTTAGATTTATCAAATATTACATGGATATTTTCTTCCACACATATAATTCTTTTATTAAATACTTTGTATGCTTTATTATGTTGTGAATATCCCAAGAATACTCCCTCATCATGTCATCAAACTTACCTAGAGCTTTTTTGCCATTGTTGTACACAAAATATTTATACCCAAAAGCTCTCAGGTGAGTGATGTTGAGCTTTCTTCCTCAAAGTAATTCATAGGGAGTCTTCTCGAGAATGGGTCTTACTATGCACATATTTAAAAAGTAGCAAGCAGTATTGATTGCCTCAGCCCAGAAGCTTTTAAACAATCCACTAGCAATCAGTACGGTCCTACCCATATCTTCTAGAGATCTGCTCTTTCTTTCCACAACACCATTTTGTTGTGGAGTTTTGGGTGCAGAGAAGTTATGTTCAATTCCATGAATGCTACAAAATTCAAGAAATTTAGAAATTTCAAACTCAGTTCCATGATTTGTTCTTATACTTGAAACAAAACTTTCTAGTTTCTGTTGAATCATTCTGACAAACACACAAAATACATCCAAGGTTTCATCCTTAGATGCTAGAAACAAGGTCCATGTGTACCTGGAGAAGTCATAAACTATAACAAAAACATACTTCTTTCCTCCCCTGCTCTTAACTCTTATTGGTCCACATAAGTCTTTGTGGAGAAGTTCAAGGGGTCTGGAGGTACTAACAACTTTCTTAGATTTAAAATATGACCTTACGTCTTTACCTATGACATATGCATCACAAACTTTATCAGATGCAAACTTAACTCTTGGTAACCTAAGGACCAGGTCCTTTGCTGCCAGCTTATTAAATTGAGACAGACTTGCATGCCTCAGTCTTCTATGCCACAGTAGTGGATCATATTCCACTACACTTAAACATGTATGCTAACTCTCAGGAAGAGACATAATAGATATCTTGTAGACATTGTTATTTCTCTTGACGTTCAGAAACATTTCATTAGTATCCAGATTAGTGACAATATAGATTGTGGAATTAAACTTTACATCATTACCTTTATCACACATTTGAGAGATACTGAGCAGATTATGCTTGAGTCCCACTAAATAGTACCAATACATGTTATTTGTCCTTTCTTCCTATTTTCAAAGGACACACTCCTTCCTTGGAAGGCTGCCAGTGAGAGGAAATTCTTCTTTTCGCCATTCATATGTCTTGAGCATCCACTGTCTAGATACCAGTCTTGATTGCTTCCTCTCACTTTAGATTGCAACAAAAATCACAGGTTAGTCTTTGGAACCCAGACAAGCTTAGGTCCCTTTTTGTTGGAAAAAAGATTAATCAAATCTCTTTTTGCCCAGTAGGGAAGAGTATTAAATGCCCTTTTTGTATTGACCTTAATCCACTTAGCTTGAACATGAGGGAGTGATTGTGGGTTTTTATTCTATTGCCACATGAATAAATAGCATAAAGGTATTTTTGAACTGAGCATGTATTAAAGCAAGGCAATTGTCTCAGAAGTGTCCCACCTTCCCACAGTGAGTGCATATCTTATTATCAGATATTCTTACATACTTAGGATCAAACCTAGGTACAGGTTTCTTATATCCAATTCCTAATTTATTAGTGCTGCAATTTTTATTTAGCCATTTCAATGCATCAGAGGATCTATGCCACTTTCTTAGCCTAGACAATTCATACTTTGCCTTTTCAAGGTTCTCTTGTAATACTTTATTCCTACAGTTAGGATCATACAGACTGTTTGTGAGCTCTTTCAGTTCCTTTTCAAGATTGTTTTGTACATCACTCATTATTCCCTTTCCATTAGCATAAGCTTGTTGCTCATTATGAGAAGTGATTTCAAGGACTTGGTTCTTAAGATTCATGACATGTCCTTCAAGATCTTCTTTGTTAGATTCAAGATTTTTAAAATCAAGCTTAACGTATGAAAGGTTGCTTACTAACTGATCATTCCCAACACTTAACCTATCCATATCACTCATCATGGTTACTAGTATTTCCATTAGTTGTTTTATAGACATAGCATGGATGTTTTCTTTCATATTAGAGATACTAACTTGATTTGCTTCATCTTCAGCCTCCAAGTCACTCATGACCATCATTCTTATCACTTCCTCTTCTGTCTTGCTTTCTTCAATTGCCATCAGGGCGACCTCAATGCTTTCATTTCCATAATCAGCCTCCAGAGTCCACCATATATCATGAGCAGAGATGCATGAGGACACCTTTTAGAGAACATTCCTTGGAATACTCCTATAGATCAGATCATTTGCTTTAGCATTTTTCTAGATTATCTGATGATCCTCAGCATCATATTCCTTCTCTCGTTTGATGATCTTGTTTCCATCACTATCCACTTTAGTAGGTATAATTGGCCATGTTTGACAATTATCCATAGGTTAAAATCAATATCCTGAAAGAACACTTCCATATACATCTTCCATTTATTGTAGTGGTGTCCATCAAAAGGAGGGGGTCTTCCAATGAGCATTCCTAGTTGTACAGGGGGCTCAGCTTCAACAACCTCGTGTGAATCAATAAATACATAAATACTAATGACCTCGTCTTCCTTCTCCTCCTCGTTGTCACTTCCATTGTCTGCATATGCTCCTAGAAAGGCTTGTTTCATGGCCTCAGTGAATCCCTTGCCTGGAATTTTGCCTTTGTTTAGACCCTGCTCTTTCATCTTATCCCTTTTCTATTTTTTAACCCTTTCTTTCTTCCATTCAATTTCCCACATTGGACAGTCTTTCGCCATGTGGTCTAGTTTGTTACACTTGTAACACCCATCATAAGAAGATTGTCAATCTGCTTAGGTTTTCTATTGTTTTATCTTTTAGGTGCATTCTTGGAATTCTTCATGAACCTTTTGAACTTTTCAAATATTTCTAGGTCCAGTTCATCATTGCCAGACTCATCTTCTTCAGACGCCTTAAGAACCAGTGCCTTATCTCTCTTTGGCTCCTCCTTGCACAGTTCCAGTTTTCTCATCTCATGAGTCTTTAAGTTTCCAATCAACTCGTCCAATGAAATCTTGTCCAACTCATTTGCTTCCTGAATGGTTGTGACTGTTGATTCCCATGATATAGGGAGAATCCTTAGAACTTTCTTGACCAGTTCCTCAAAGGTAAATACATTTCTCAATGACTTTAGTTTATTTATTATTATAGTGAACTTGGTCATCATCTCCTAAATAGGTTCGGACTTCCTCATAGAGAAGAGCTTATAGTTTCTCATGAGTAACTAAATTATTGATCTCTTTACTTAATTTGTTCCTTCATGGGGAGTTTGAAGTGCATCCCAGATCTCCTTTGCATTAGAGCAGGCAAATATCCTATTATACTCATCAGGACCAAGTCCAAAGATGAGAATCTTCTTGGCCTTTGCATTTTTTTCCATCATCCTGAAGTTTGCTGCCACAAATTCAAAAGGATCTTTGGGAACAATTTCATTTTTTCCATTTTGTTTAGTAGGAGTTAATTGTCTTCGATTCACTATTGTTCATAGTTCATAGTCCTCGACCGTTAGGAAATCCACCATTCTTGTCTTCCACCAACTGTCGTATTTTTCGTTAAACAGAGGTGGTCTGGTAGTTGATTGTCCTTCGTTGATTCCAGGTGGAGCACTCATTTTCTTCCAAGTTATCTCTAGGTAGTAACCGCGTTTGAGAGAATATGCTCTGATACCAATTGTTAACTTGAGTGCCTTCGTAAATTACTAAAGAACTTGGTTATTTGTCTTACTCCTTACGAGAAAATAAAATAAACAGAAAAGTAAGGAGAACAATTTTTACATGAAAAATCACTCGGCTCAAAGGTGCAAAAACCACGACCTGCCACGTTGGATTTTAACTTCAACTTCACTAGAACAAATGAGTCAAATGTACTCATTACAAGACTTTGTAAACCAATACCCCCACACTTCTCCATTTCTTGTATGAATTATAATATACTCTAACTTGCACACTCACACAATACTCGAACAAACATGTTTTGAATAACATCTTGATTAGAACTCAATCTCCTAATACACGTGAACTAAATGTAACGACCAGGCTAGTGATTTTATGTATTGTAGTCTCGTTCCTCCATTTATCACTTCTTCGATGTTCATTTGTGGTTATGTGACTTTCCTGGATGGTTGAATTGGTTTCAGGGAGGATTTGGGGTGAATTGGGACATTTAGTCCTAAGGTTGAAAGCTTAAGTTGAAAAAGTTGAGCGGAGTTTGACTTTTGTGTACACGACTTCAGAATGAATTTTGATGGTTCCAATAGCTTTGTGTGGTGATTGTGGATGTAGGCGTATGTCCGGCTATTGATTTGGAGGTCTGTAGGTCGTTTAGGCTTAAATTGGCAAAAGTTGGAGAGTTGAAGGTTTGGAAGGTTAAGAGGTTAGATCGGGAGTTGACTTTGTTGATACCGGGGTCAAATTTTGGTTCTAGGAGTTAGAATAAGTTTGTTGTGTCATTTTGGACTAGTGTGCAAAATTTGAGGTCATTCGGAGTTGATTTGGTATGATTCGGCATTGGATTTAGAAGTTGGAAGTTCATTAGTTTTATTAGGCTTGAATTGATGTGTGATTCGTGGTTTTGGTACTGTTTGATGTGATTTGAAGGTTCGAGTAAGTTCGTATCATGTCTTAGGACATGTTAATATGTTTGGATGCGGTTCTGAGGGCCCCAGGGGTGTTTTGGATGGTTGTCGGATTCATTTTTGGATTTTGAAGATTGCTGAACCTGTGTATCTGGTTTCCTTATTCGCGATCGTGAAAGGATGATCGCGATTGCATAGAGTTATATGGTAGCTAGTGGAAATTGTGCATCGCATTTGCAAGTTCAGGGACGCGTCCGCGAATGCAAAGGCAGGTTGTTCACCGCGAGCGCGAGCTAGATGGCGTGTTCACATAGAAGGAATGTAAGGCTTAGGGTGGCAAGAGTTTGTTCTTAACGATCCCGAGACCTGGACCGTGATCACGTAGCTGTAAGGTGATGACCATCACGTTTGCGAGTGAGATGGCGCGTTCATGTAAGAGGAATTGGTAGCTGGTAAGACTTGTTCTTCGTGAACGCATTCGCGTTCGCGTAGTGTAATGACTAGACAGACTCTTTTAAATCCCATTTCGAGGGTTAGAGTTAATATATCATACTTTGAGTTGTAGAGCTCAATTTTGGGCAATTTTGGAGGGGATTTTCACTATCTGGATCGGGATTCGAGTTGTTCGGAGGCCGATACGCATGGGAAGGGCTTGTCGTAGTATTGATTTATGCATTTTGAGATAAGTAACATTTCTAATCTTGGAATTGAGGGTAATTATCCCTCAAAAAAATGTGATTTGTATTGTGTTGGGGTTACGCACATGCTAGGTGACGGGCGTGTGGGCGTGCATCGTGGTAATCATTATTCGGGTTGATTTTTGTACTGTGCTACTATCAAGTATTGCTTTATCCGTGTAATCCCTACTTGTCAGATTAAATGAGCTGTGATTCATGTTAGAAATCATGTTTAGGCTATGTGATTATTTGGTTGAGACCTATTAAGGTTATTTCTATTGTTTTGAGTTACATGTTTTAACTATATTTATACACTCATTCATGGTTCTTCATTTGCATATCATATCTCTGTCTCTGTTCATCATTCATGGTTACATCACATGTTATCATTGTTGTTCCTTATGTGGAGTTGTTGGGCTATATGATATCAGATTGTGAGCCCTTAAGACTTGATAGGTTGATGACTAAGGTGGATCGTAGAGCCGTGTTGAGAGTGTTATTGTGGATCCGCCCCAACGGAGTCTGACATACCAACAGTGAGTGCAGGCACAGTGATATACACATGTGTTTTAGTAAGGGGCATTGATGCCAGGCACTTGTACAGTGCTGAGTGATTGTGTGTGTGTGTGTATGTGTGATGAGTGGGCATTTGAGACAGACAATTTGAGTATACTGAGAGTGCTAGTTATTATATTTTGTATCAGATTTTAGGGGTTATTGCAGTAGTTATTATATTTTTTATCAGAGAATTATGACATTTTCGATGTTAAGTATATTAAATCATGTTTTACTCAAATATTTAGTTGTTATGTGATTGTTGGCTTGCCTATCAAGTAGTGTTAGGCGCCGTCGCGACTCCGATGAGAGTTTGGTCATGACATTTTGGTATCAGAGCACTAGGTTACTTAGGTCTCATGAGTCATGAGCGAGTTTAGTAAAGTCTTGCGGATCGCTATGGAGACGTTTGTACTTATCTTGAGAGACTACCGAACCGTTAGGAAACTTCACCTTCTTGCATTCTTGTCATGCAGATTTGTTATTTCCAAAGCTTGAAACTTGACTCTTTTATTCTCTCACAGATGGTGGGGACTCAGACGACCAGATCAGGCGGACGTCCACTAGTACCACCAGTTAGGGCCCGAGAGGTCGGGGCCAAGGTGCGGCTCATACTATAGCTAGAGAAGCACCTGTGGAGCCACCAGTTTCTCCAAATGAGGATCAGGCACCAGATGTTGTTGAGCCAGTGGGACCAACTCAGGCACCAGCAGTGCCCATTGTTATCCTAGGCCTTTCGGAGGCCTTGGCCTAGATTTTGATTGTATGCACGAGCCTTGCTCAGGAAATTTCGGTTACAGTTGCACCAGCCTTTTCACAGGCCGGGGGAGGTACCCAGACACCTGCCACCCGTACTCCAGAGCAGCTAGCTCAGGAGCTCCAGAAATCGGAGGCATTACCAGCCCAGCCAGTTTCTGTTGCTCAGACCGAGGTTGGCCCACCAACTAGTGATGAGGATCAGAAAAGACTGGAGTAGTTTGGGAGGCTTAAGCCTCCAAAGTTTAGTGGAGCAGAGTCTGAGGATGCTCAGGATTTTCTCGATAGGTGTCAATGGATTCTTCCCACAGGAGGTCATTTGGACATCAGTGGGGTTGCATTCACTACATTTCAGCTAACCGGGGCAGCCTACAGATGGTGTCAGGCTTATGAATTGAGATGGCCAATCGGAGCAACACCACTTACGTGGCATGAGTTCTCAGTTCTGATCTTAGAGAAGTTTGTCCCACAAACTCGCAGAGAGGAGTTGCGTAGGCAATTTGAGCAGCTACGCCAGGAGGGTATGATAGTGACACAGTATGAGATGAGGTTTGCATATCTAGCTCATCATGGAGTGTGGTTGGTTCCTACTAAGAGAGAGAGAGAGAGAGAGGATCGGGAGGTTCATTGATGCCTCAACTATGGCCTGCATTTTAGTTTGGCTCGAGAGGCTGAGACAGATGTTAGTTTTGATCAAGTGGTCGAGATTGCTAGGCGCTTGGAGTCGGTTCATATGCTTGAGCGGGAGGAGCGGGAGTGCAAAAGGCCCCATAGTTCAGGTGGTTTTAGTGGTACCTCATCTAGAGGTCAGTGACATCACAGTACGGGTCGACATTATATGCCCGCTCAGATGGCTCGTCAGGTTCATCGTAGTGCATCAGCTAGTCATGGTTCATACAGTACTTGTCTGGTTCAGTCATCATTCGATGCACTCCTAACTTAGAGTTTATACCATGCTCTATCAGTTTGGGTTTTTAATTTTTGGGTTCTTCCAGTGGCTATTCTAGTTCTCGAGGTCCGATTCAGGCCCGCAGTCATCCTTAGATTGAGGTTGCTTCGAGTGAGGGGAGTTGGGATATGTGAGGAGATATTGTCCCCATCTTACCGGAGGACCCGTTCATTAAAGAGGTCAGGCTACTATTTCCGCACGAGTTACTAGACCACTCGCTCAGCCAGCTCGGGATGGGACTCAGGCAGTTCGAGGTCTCCCCAGAGGGGGGGGTCGATCGGGTGGCGGTCAGGCTCGATGCTATGCTTTTCCCTCCCGGCTAGAGATAGTTGCTTCTGATGCTGTGATCACATGTATTTTTTTAGTGTGCCACAGAGATGATTCAGTATTATTTGACCCTGGTTCCATTTATTAATATGTGTCATCAAAATTTGCTCGTTATTTGGATATGCCTTGTGATTCCTTAGTTATGCATGCTCATGTATCTACATCAGTGGCTGACTCTATTGTTGTGGACCATGTGTATCGGTCGTGTGTGGTGACTCTTGGGGGATCGGAGATAAGAATTGATCTTTTACTGCTTAGCATGGTTGATTTTGACGCGATTGTAGGCATGGACTGATTCTCATCATGCCACGCTATTCTGGATTGTAACGTATGACGTTGGCGATGTCGGGATTTACTAGGGTTGAGTGGAGAGGTTCCGTGGATTATGTTCCCAGTAGAGTGATTTCATATTTGAAGGCTCAACAGATGGTTGAGAAGGGATGTGTGAAATATTTGGCCTTTGTGAGAGATGTTAGTGTCGATGCTCTTACCATTGAGTCAGCTCCGGTATTGAGAGAATTTCAACATGTATTTCCTGCAGACCTGCCGGGCATGCCACCCGACATGGACATTGGTTTTGGTATTGATTTGGTGTCGAGCACCCAGCCGATATCCATTCCACCATATCGCATGGCACAAGCAGAATTGAAAGAGTTAAAGGAACAGCTTCAATAGTTGCTTGATAAGGCTTTCGTCAAGCCTAGTGTGTCTCCTTGGGGTGCGCCCGTTCTATTTGTGAAGAAGAAGGATAGTACTATGCGTATGTGCATTGATTACAGGCAGTTGAACAAAGTCAGATTAAGAACAAGTACCCCACTACCGCGCATTGATGACTTATTTGGCCAGCTTCAGGGTGCTAGAGTGTTTTCAAAGATTGATTTGAGGTCAGGGTATCATCAGTTGAAGATTCGGGATTCTGATATTTTGAAGGAGGCATTGAGGACTCACTATGATCACTACGAGTTTCTTGTGATGTCTTTAAGGCTGACCAATGCCCCAGTAGCTTCTTGCACCTGATGAATAGTGTGTTCCATTCGTATCTTGATTCTTTCATCATAGTATTCATTGATAATATATTGGTGTACTCACGCAGCTAGGAGGAGCATGAGCAGCATCTGAGGATTGTACTTCAAACCTTGAGGGAGAAGAAGCTTTATGCTAAATTCTCCAAGTATGAGTTTTGGCTCGATTCGGTGGCGTTCTTGGGCCATGTGGTGTCTAGTGAGGGATCAAGGTGGATCCGAAGAAGATTGAGGCAGTTCAGAGTTGGCCTAGACCGTCTTCAGCTATTGAGATATGGAGTTTTCTTAGTTTGGCAGGGTATTATCACTGCTTTGCGGAGGTTTTCTCATCCATTACTACACCTCTGACTAGATTGAACCAGAAAGGTGCTTCGTTCAGGTGATCTAATGAGTGTGAGAAGATCTTTCAGAACCTCAAGACTGCCTTGACCACAGCTCGAGTTCTAGTTTTGTTGTCAGCATCGGGTTCATATGCAATTTATTATGATGCTTCGCGGATTGGCATTAGGTGTGTCTTGATGCACGAGGGTAGGGTGATTGCTTATGCCTCATGTCAGGTGAAGCCTCATGAAACTACCTTATTCATGATTTAGAGTTGGCAGCCATTTTTCATGCATTGAAAATTTGGAGGCACTATCTCTACGGTGTGTCGTGCGAGGTATTCACTGATCATCAGAGTCTGCAGCACTTATTTAAGCAAAAGGATCTAAACTTGAGGCAGCGGAGGTGGTTGGAGCTGTTAAAAGACAATGATATCACCATTTTGTACTAACCTATGTGGTGGCCGATGCCTTGAGCAGAAAGGCTGAGAGTATGGGTAGCCTTGCACATATTCCAGTTGGTGAGAGACCGCTAGCATTAGATGTTCGGGCTTTGGCCAATCAGTCCATCGGGTTAGATATTTCGGAGCTTAGATGGGTTCTTGCTTGTATGGTTTCTCGGTCTTCCTTGTATGAGCGCATCAGAGAGCGTCAGTATGACGACCCCTATTTGTTTGTCCTTAAGGACACGGTGCAACATGGTGATGCCAGGGAGGTTTCTATTGGATATGATGGGGTGTTGCAGATGTAGGGTCGAATTTGTGTGCCCAATATGGATGGGTTATGGGAGTTGATTCTTGAGGAGACCCACAATTTGCGGTATTCCATTCATATGGTGCCGCCAAGATGTATCACGATTTGAGGCAACACTATTGGTGGAGAAGAATGAAGAAAGATATACTGGAGTATGTGGCTCAGTATTTGAACTATCAGCATATGAAGTACGAGAACCAGAGGCCGTGCGGTTTGCTTCAGAGGCTTGGGATTCCCGACTGGAAGTGGGAGCGTATTACCATAGATTTCATTGTTGGGCTCCCACAGACTTTGAAGAAATTCGACGCAGTGTGGGTTATTGTAGATAGATTGATCAAGTCTGCACACTTTATTCCGATTGTGACTACCTATTCTTCAGATCAGCTGGCTCAGATCTATATTCGTGAGATTGTTCATCTTCACGTAGTTCTAGTGTCTATTATTTCGTATCGAGGTACGCAGTTCACATCACAGTTCTAGAGAGTAGTGCAGCGAGAGTTAGGTACGCGGGTTGAGTTAAGTACAACCTTTCACCCCCAGATGGACAGTCAGTTCGAGTGCACCATTCAGATCTTGGGAGGACATGCTACGCTCCTATGTTATGGATTTTGGGGGTTCATGGAATCAGTTCTTACCGCTTGCTGAGTTTTCCTACAATAACAGCTACCAATTGAGTATTCAGATGGCTCTTTCTGAGGCCTTATATGGGAGGCGGTGTCGTTCTCCAGTTGGTTGGTTTGAGCTAGGAGAGGCTAGGTTGTTGGGCACTGATTTGGTTCGGGATGCCATGGAGAAAGTCAAGTTGATTCAGGATAGGCTCTGTACAGCTCAGTCTAGGCAGAAGAGTTACACTAATCAGAAGTTTCGATATGCTGCATTTATGTTGGGTGAAATGGTTTTGCTATGAGTTTCACCCGTAAAGGGTGTGATGAGTTTCGGGAAGAAGGGCAAGTTGAGCCCTCAGTATACTGTCCCCTTTGAGGTGCTTGAGAGAGTTGGGGAGGTGGCCTATAGACTTGCATTGCCATCTAGACTATCGGGTGTTCACCAAGTATTTCATGTTTCTATGCTCCGAAAGTATTATGGTGATCCATCACATGTTTTGGACTTCAGCACGGTCCAATTAGATGGGGATTTGACTTATAAAATGGAGCTGGTGGCTATTCTAGATCGGCAGATTCGAAAGTTGAGGTCAAAGAATATAGCATCAGTGAAGGTCTAATGGAGAAGTCAGCCAGTCGAGGATGCTACTTGGGAGACCGAGCTGGAGATGCGGAGCAGCTATCCACACCTATTTGAGACTCCAGGTATGATTCTAGACCCGTTCGAGGATGGACGTTTGTTTAAGTGGGGGAGAATATAATGAACCGGCCGATCATTTTATATATTGTAGCCATGTTCCCATATTTATCACTTCTTCTATGTTCATTTGTGGTTTTGTGACTTGTCGGGATGGTTGGATTGGTTTTCGGGAGGTTTCGGGAGGTTTCGGGGTGAATTGGGATACTAAGTCCCAAGGTTGGAAGCTTAAGTTGAAAGAGTTGATCGGAGTTTGACTTTTGTGTAGACGACTCTAAAATAAGTTTTGATGGTTCCAATAGCTTCGTATGATAATTTTGGAGGTCCATAGGTTGTTTTGGCTTGAATTGGCGAAAGTTGGAAAGTTGAAGGTTTGGAAGATTAAGAGGTTTGACCGAGAGTTGACTTTTTTGATATGGGGCTCAGATTTTGGTTCCGGGAGTTTGAATAGGTCTGTTGTGTCATTTGGGACTAGTGTACAAAATTTGAGGTCATTCGGAGTTGATGGTTCGGCATTGGTTTTAGAAGTTGAAAGTTCATTAATTTTATTAGGCTTGAGTTGATGTGCGATTTGTGGTTTTGGTGTTATTTGATGTGATTTGAAGTTTCGAGTAAGTAAGTATCGTGTTTTAGGACTTGTTAGTGTGTTTGGATGAGGTCCCAGGGCCCCCGGGGGTGTTTTGGATGGTTGTCGGATTCATTTTTGGACTTTGAAGATTACTGAACCTGTGCATCTGGTCTCCTTATTCGCGATCGCGTAGAGTTATTTGGTGGCTGGTGGAAATTTCTCGCGTTCGCGAGTTTAGGGACGCATTCGCGAAGGCTGAGGCAAGTTGTTCACTGTGAATACGAGCTAGATGATGCATTCGCATAGAAGAAAGGTAAGGCTGAGGAGTGGCAGGAGTTTGTTCTTCGCGGTCGCGAGACCTAGACTACGATTGCATAGTTGTAGGGTGATGATCATTGCATTCGCGAGTGAGATGTCCCGTTAGTGTAGGAGGAATTGGTGGCTGGTGAGACTTGTTCTTCGCGAACGCGAGGCATTTTCCATGTTCGTGTAGTTCAATGATTGGCAGACTCTTTTAAATTCCATTTCGAGGGTTAGAGTTAATATATTATACTTTGAGTTGTAGAGCTCGGTTTTGGGCGATTTTGGAGGGGATTTTCACGATTTGGATCGGGATTCGAGTCGTTCAGAGTCCGATATGCGTGGGAAGGGCTTGTTGGAGTATTGATTTGCGTGTTTAGAGGTAAGTTATATTTCTAAACTTGGAATTGAGAGTAATAATCCATGGAAAACATGTTATTTGTATTGTGTTGGGGTGACGCACATGCTAGGTGACGGAAGTGTGGGCGTGCACCGTGGTAATCATGATTCAGGTTGATTTTTGTACTGTGTTGCTATCAAGTCTTGTTTTATCCGTGTAATTCCTACTTGTTAGAGTAAATGAGTTGTGATTCATGTTAAAAATTATGTTTAGGATATATGCTTATTCGGTTGAGACCTATTGAGGCTATTTCTGTTGTTTTGAGTTACCTGTTTTAACTATATTTATACACTCAGTCATGGTTCTTCATTTGCATATCATATCTCAGTCTTTGTTCATCATTCATGGTTACATTGCATGTTATCATTCTTGTTCCTTATGTGGAGTTGTTGGACTGAGTGATATAAGATTGTGAGCCCTTGAGACTTGAGAGGTTGATGACTGATGTGGGTCGTAGAGCCGTATTGAGAGTATTATTGTGGATCAGGATGCATGCCGCAACAGGCTATATTGACAATTATGTGGATCGGGTTGCACGTCAGAACAAGCCTTATTGTCTTTGATTAGCTCTTGGGCAGGATCCGCCCCTCCGGAGTCTGACGTACCAATAGTGAGTGCAGGCACAGTGATATATACGCGTGCTTTAGTGAGGGGCACTGATATCAGGCACCTGTACAGTGCTGAGTGATTGTGTGTATATGTGTGATAAGGGGGCATTTGAGACAGAGAATTTGAGTATACTGAGAGTGCTAGTACTTGGGAATATCATCGTGAAATCATTCATTTGACATGCATACTTGACAGGTAGGCATAGAGATGTATCATTCCTCATGCTAGCTGTAATTGATATGTTCCTATCAGTGTTGGGCTTTAGTTGTTGAATTTGAAAGCATGTCTAAATTTCTGTAATATGAACGAGCCGATTATGAAAATCCCTTTATGTTATTTATTATTATTGTCATTTTTATATCTGTGTTGTCATTTTATCGGATTCAGACTGTTTTTATTCTAAACTCGTCACTGCTTTCAGCCTAAGGTTAGCTCTGTTACTTATTAAGTATGCGGGATCGATTGTACTCGCACTACTCTCTGCACTTCATGTGCAAATTCAGGTGCATCTGGACGTGGTGATTGCTAGATCTGTTCTAGTACCAGAGCTTGGAGACTTCAAGGTAACTGTTATGACGTCCGCAGACCTTGACTCTCTTTTCTTTTATTTTTATTATTACTGTTCTACTGTTCAGACAGTTGTATTACGGATTTGGTATATATTTTGATACTCAGTAGTGCTCATGTACTCGTTGACAGTAAATTTTAGGGGTTGTTGTAGTAATTATTATTGTTTTTATGAGAGAATTGTGACATTTTCGCTATTAAGTATATTAAACCATGTTTTACTCAAATGTTTAGTTTGCTTGCAATCCTGAAGTTCTAAGGATTCCATGAATCTGGTGACTCATGTCTATCAGATATTCAGGCAAATATTATTGGGCAACCGTCATTATCGCATCAAGAGTCCTCTCCAGCAATATCGGACTACAGTAACTTTGTGTAAAAGTTACTGTCTTTTAAGAACCTTTAGCATCTATACTTTGAGGACCTGGTTCCTAGCAAACGTTCATTGGACACAATTGTTAATCATCAAAACTCAAATCTCAACACTTTATACGTGACATTCTTTCTATTTTGGGAAATTTTAAAATGTTTGATGATTATTCTAGTGGAGTATTATGTCACAAGTTTTAAAGCTTATGAAAATTTAAATTCACTAGGCTATTTGCATTTTAACTTCGACGTGATGTGATAATTGTTATCTTTTCAATCACCATCTTTATATACTTTACATCATCACTAACATATTACATAAATCAAATTAATATCTTAAATTCGATGCCTAATCACTTATCTCATTGTCACATAAAATGGAAAGAAGTACATTGAACAGATGAGTGTTCATTTTTCAATAGTTTACACATGCAGGAGAGTGGAAACGCTGCACTTTTGAAGCCAAAAAAGAAATGGGAAGGCAAAAGGGGAAAACTTTTTAAGGATCGAATAAAGAAGTGCCACACTTGCATTTCCAACCTTCAGGTTCGTAATTGGCATATTGTACCTCCAAATGGTCTGCTTTTGTAGGTACTTGAATAGCAATACATGGTTTGCACCTTCCACATCTGTGCTCACAATTTGGTGGCGTTGAACCAAGTCTCCTTAGCCCTTCAATGGCATTCTCATTCTTATCTCCTGCCCTTTCCATGCTGTCAAGTCCCTAATTATTTAGCAAAGAAAAGAATAAAAAAACCATTAAGGCTTAATTATAGTTGCCGAGACGGGCACAAATGCAATGGTATATATGAACAGTGATAATTCATATAGTCTATCTTAACTTGGTTGAAATTGATAAGGTGACAGCGTAGTGATCATTGCTGTAAGATTAAATACCTGCATCTTTTGCAAAGCAGCTTGAGCAGAATTGAAGTCTTTGCGTACTTCAGATTAAAAGTTATGAAGTCAGAACTAAAGAACAGGTCCTTGCAAATGACAACATGTAGAGAACAAGCTGAAAGAGAAGTAATTAAACATTCAAACCTTGTTGAAGATGGGGACTTTTGTATGTTGCAAATGGCTTGTTCCTTGTTGCAGAAACCAAACTTAAAATAGCTGCTAGAAGGAAACCATAGTTTCTGATCTTCATTTGTCCAGTTTTTTTACGCTATATATAAAGAGGCTGTTGAAGACTTTGTTGACCTATAGATCACTCACACTTGAAGTAGCTTAGAAATAATTGCAAACGTATTTATACTGTCAAAAGATGATAAAAGAACAAACAAAATACTACACCATTAACCAATCACTTGAAAATACATGTCAGCAGATATATTATACTCCCTCCGTTTCAATTCATGTGAACTTATTTGATTGGGCACAGAATTTAAGCAAAAAAAAAAGACTTTTGAATTTGTGTTGTAAAATGAGGCACATATTTTATATTTTAAAGGTAAATTATTTTCAAATAAAAAAATGAGTCATTTTTTGAAACACGAACTAAAAAAAAAAAAAATCAGGTAACAAGTACTTTTTGTCCTATGTGTATCTTATTAAAGATTTTAATTTGTTTAAGCTGAGACTTGGGAATATGATCGCTCTGCTTTTCAAGCAGAAAACTGAGACTCTTGATAAGTCACTCGAAAACTGATGGTCACAAATTATATTACAGTATGTTAAAAAAATGAAAGTAATCGTACATACATGCAGGACCAGTGGACCACTGTCTCAGTTCCTCCCATTTTACCAATAAAAGCAAGAAGAAAAGAATTGTGAAAAAGGGGGGCCGTCCAATGGAGTTTAATTGTCATTAGATTAGATAGCAGTCAAATACCTATAATTAAGGACTATTCTTGGCCTAGTATAGGCTACCTGGCTTGCTGTCTCAAATAGCACTATTCCTGATAAATAAATTAAAGAAATAATTTAAGGGGTAGGACCTTATTCCATTTATGCCTGCGATCAATTCTTTTTTTCCTTTTGGCGTACAGTACTAGAAATTTACTTGCTCGACAAATTAATTCGAATTTGCTTCTAGTAAGACCACTAACTGATCGTTTGGTATATGAATTAAATTATTTTGAAATTATAATCTTAAAATTATAATTTTGGGATTTAAGATTGTAATCCCTGGATTAATTTTTCTCACTTGAAAGGTGATATAAAATAATCCCTAGTTCGCCTTATCATATTCAACTATTTGGTTAAGCAATCATGTAATTTATTTTCTTTCTTTTCTTTTCTTTTCCGGTGTTAAGCATCATTTATAAGAGGAGTGTTTGTCTCATCCTCTCACAACTATCTTTCAGTAATGTAGCAGTGCCCCCTGTATTTACTTTGACGCTTGTATCACATAATGTTTGACAGTTCATTTGAATATGTTTCAAAAATAGAGTACGGACCAAAGTATGGTTCTTTTAGATTCAAACGATAAAAATAGGTGGAAAAAAAATTGACTATCATTTTATATATAGTGCGGTTATTCACCGCGCTATATCTTAACGGTACGTTTGTCCGTTAAGGTACATCGCGGTGAATAACCACGCTATATTTGAACTTTCCTGCCCCAACAATAATTCAGCTGCATTTTACTGACCCACCAATTCATATGAGTATAGCGCATGGAGTATACGCGCTACATATATAGCGCTTATAATGCTTGCGCTATACATCAAATAATTATACCCCCGAACTGATTTTTTTCTTATTTAAGGAGTTTCAGAATTTGGTAAAAATCTATTCACGATCTTTCAGATCTTCTGAAATATTTATTCGTTAAGCTATTTTGCATTTTTTCATAATGTCCGAAGAGCGAAAAATTAGGGTTTCATTATATTGGGGAGGTGAGGTATTGGTGGAGAATAACTGTAACACCCCGAAATATTTTGAAGTACTTAAGTGTAAAGCCCGGTAAAGTTTGCAAAGAAAATAATGTTTCATGGTGCCGAACTAGGCTTACGTGTTTGAGGATTGTAGAAAGTAAAGAAATATTTTCGGTGGAAAAGTACATTTTTGCAGTCCATTATGCGACCGCAGAACCACTCTGCGGACCGCATAATGGCCGCAGAGTGAGGCAGTTGATTAGGTTAGTTGGAAGAAACTATGCGGTCGACTATGCGGTGCATTATGCGACCGCATAATAGTTATGCGGACCACATAGTGACCGCATACACAGACAGTTCTTTTGGCTATTTTGTAACCAAATATGCGACCGATATGCGGACCGCATATCGCTTATGCGTTCGCATATGCGATCGCATACCTTGTTCCGGAGCTCCATTTTTGGATTTTTAAAATCCGATCCTATTTCGTTAAATACACTCTTTGGGTCATTTTTGAGCTATTATCTGACATTTTAGAGTGAGAGATGGTGCCCTAGAGTGAGAAGGTGATTCTTCAATAATTGTTCTTCAATTCTTGCTCAAGATTTGGAAGAATAAGAAGGGCAACTCACTAGGTCTTCATCATAGAGGTAAGATTCTACACCCTAACCCTCAATTTTGAATTTTATGTGGAAATGGATAATAAACAAGATAATTTCTAGGCAAGAGGGTTGGTTATTTTACATGCATATTTTATCAAAGTGTAGAAAGATTGTTGAGCTAAAAATGGTAAAGGTTCGTTTGTGGGATGATGGAATCCTCCATAAAAAGGACCTTGAATCTTAATGCACACCTAGTGTTTGATAAAATGCTCAAATGAGCTAGAAACATAATCATCTTCCTAATTGTGGTTCAATTTGTTATATTTCTAAAATAGATTGAAGTTGCGAAGAATTCCGAAATATTTTAGAGTTTAAGGAAGCTCAATTGAGGTATGTTGGCTAAACCTTTCTCTTAGAATTGAATCCCACTATATTCATGTAAATTATGTAAGTCTGGAGTGATTCATTATGAAATTATCTATTCCGAGTAAGATTGGGTTGAACGATATATGTTCAACAAGCATCACAAATGCTCTATTCATGTTATGTTACCAATTGAGGATGTGTTAAAATTTGGGTTGTGCATTAATAATATTTCGACTTTAAGTCAAGTTCAAATAAAGGCTATTATGCCAAATTTTGTGAAATATCTCTATGTGCATTAGACTCTAAATTATTCACATGTGTACTATACACTTTGATTTGAATTGTGTTTGTTGTTAATGATATTTGAAATTGATAACGTGAGCATGAAATACTGAATATGTCCAACATGCCAAGAATGATCTTACAATTATGGCCACTAGTGCCAATGAAATGAAAAGATGTGAAAGTATTATGAAATGTGATGATTGATATAAAAAGGTTGATGTCTCAAATAAGACGGCCTAGCCGATCGGGTCGTGATCGGACACTATGCCGCACACGTGGTGGTGATTGTGCTGGAAATTGTAATTGAAATGGTAATTGTGGTTGATGTCCCTAATGGATAGCCTAGACGATCAGGTCATGATCAGACTCCTTGTTAAAGACTGTGGTATTGATATTGAGAGAAATTATGGTTGATGCCTCTAATGAGATGGCCTAGCCGATCAGGTCGTGATCCGACTCCGTGTTGAGAGTATGGTGGTACTGGTTTTGTGAATAATAGTATTGTGGATAATGGTATATCGATACTAAAAATCTCCCAATGTGAGATATGAAAATTAATTTGAACATTGTCTTGATCCTAAATTGAGGTTTGATGTTGATTAAATCTTTCATTGATATTATGATAATCTTATTTGTATTATTTGTCATTCTATTGAGAAGGTGTTTAGTTATATATACTAGTGCTATTCGACGGTACTAACGTCCCTTTTGTCGGGGGCGCTGCATCTTTAAATGGATGTAGGTGGTTCCACAGTAGGAGATATTGATCAGTGATAGAAGTGCACCTTGTTCCCAGTTAACTTGGTGAGCCCCACTTCATTTCGGGGTCATATATCTTTGTACTTTATGTATTCTATTTGAGGTATAGCCGGGGCCTTGTTGCCGGCATTATCATTGTACTCTTCTTTATCTATAGAGGCTTCGTAGACATAGTGTGGGTTGTGTATTGGTGCTGGGGAATGACAAACTATGTTATGTTGTGGATATATTACTTGTCCATTTGAGACTTTAAAAATGATGAAACAATTGGAAATGAATTGTTATTGTAGACATGAATACATTTTCGTCTAATTAAGTATAATATGTATTATCTCAATTCATGGATGAGTTTGGATAGAATGAAATCTAATAGGCTTGCTCGGTCGGGTTCACTCGGTTGAGCACTGGTCGCGCTCCTCGGTGTTGGGGCGTGACAAACTTGGTATCAGAGCCTAAGGTTTTAAAGTGTCATAGGATGTCTCGGAGCCGTGTCTAGTAGAGTCCTTATTATCGGTGTGTTGTCGACCATATCTATAAGTAGGATGCTACATGGGCATTTAGGAATAATACCCTTCTTTCATGTTCTTGATCGTGCGATAAAGCTTGTTGTAAGATTGTTCCTCCTTTAACTCCTGAGTTGCTCTAATTTTCAGTACATGGTGCCTAAGAAGAAGGCAAGAACTGGCCAAAGAGCCAATGTCACCCCATGAGTGACAGTTGATCATATAATTGATGATGCGGGTGAGCACCCGAGGAGTGAGAATATTCCTCCAGTTACTACACTACCTGACTCTACTACAATTGATCATACCGCACTTGTCCTTACACCAAACTGAAGGTGCAACAGTTCCTCCAACTGATATACCAGTTCCACCTCCAGTTCCAGCTTCTGATTCTGGTGTTTCTGATGTTGATCTTGGGGGAGCCATATAGATGTTGGCTCAAATAGTGGCTTCCCAGTCCCAGAGGTCAAATGTTGCACCCACTTCTTCTAGTCAGCCAAGGGATTCTACTGGTTCCAGGGTGAACATGTTTCTCTAGTTGGATCCTCCAGTGTTCACGGGTACTAACCCAGAGGAAGATCCCCAGGATTTCATTGATGAGATGCACAAGACTCTCAGAGTTATGCGTGCTACTGAAACAGAGGCAGTGGAATTGGCCTCCTACCGCCTGAAAGAGGTGGCATATTCTTGGTTTGAACTATAGAGGAGTCCCGTGAAGAAGGGAGCCCTCCGGCAAGGTGGAGTGAGTTTCCCGATGACTTCATTGATCATTTATTGCCTGCCAAGACTAAGGCAACCCATGCTGCTGAGTTTGAGAACTTGAGGCAAGGTAGCCTGAGTGTGTGGGATTACCATATGAGATTCGCGTACCTGTCTAAATATGCTATTTACATGCTGCCCACTATGAAGGCTAGAGTTCGACGATTTGTATAGGGCCTTAGTCCCTTGGTAATTAATGAGGCCGCTGAAGCAGCCTTGAATTCTGATATGAACTATGGAAAGATTGTGGCATTCGCTCAAGCCACAGAGACCCGCAAATTAAGGAACAGAATGGAGCGAGGGGGTAGTAATAAGGCCCGGTCTATGGGCAACTTTGGTGGTTCTTCAGGTGGTGGCAAGTCAACATTCAGAGGAGGGTCGTCAGGGCCATCACAGTCCTTTGCTCAGTCTTCGGCTAGTGCACCGCCATCAAGGCCTAGTCAGCAGCAGCAGTGGAGCCGTTTCAGGCCCAGTCAGGGCAACAGGGGATCCAATCAGCAAGGTCGTCATGGTGGTAGATTCCAGTAGCAGAGGAAGCCCCTATGCCCTAAGTGTGGAAAGATGCACCTAGGAATATGCTACATGGACTTACCCATATGCTACAGATGCGGATTGGGGGTCACATTCAAAGGGATTGGCATTCGTCCCGCCAGGGTGTGGGCAGGGGCATGGTACAACCATCCAGTTCTGTAGCTACTACATCCGCAACACCTCCTCCAGCTCGAGGCACTCCAACACCCGCAGGGCGTGGTGCAGCTAGGGGTGGAGCATAGAGTTCGGGAGGATCCGACCGTTTCTATGTTATGAGGGGTCGCCAGAATTCAGAGGCTTCTCCAGATGTTGTCACAGGTATATTGACTGTCCAATCTCATAAAGTATATGCTCTTATTGATCCCGGTTCCACTTTGTCATATGTCACACCTTATGTTGCTATGAAATTTGGGATAGAACCAGAATAACTTTATGAGTCGTTCTCTGTATCTACTCCGATTGGTGAGTCTATTTTAGCCACGCGGGTTTATAGGGATTGTGTTGTTATGTTGCGTGGTCGGGACACCGTGGCCTATCTTATTGAATTGAGAATGGTCGATTTTGATGTGATAACGGGGATGGATTGGCTTTATTCTTATTTTTCCAAGCTTGATTGCCGAACCAGAACTGTTAGGTTTGAATTTCCAAATGAGCCAGTTATTGAGTAGAAGGGTGATGATATAGTGCCGAAGGGTAGGTTTATTTCTTACCTAAAGGCCACAAAAATGATCAACAAGGGATGTATTTACCATTTGGTCCAGGTTAAGGATATCGATGCTGAGGCACCTACACTTGAGTCTACGCCTGTTGTGAATGAATTTCTGGGAGTCTTTCCGGATGAACTCCCTGGGATCCCACCAGACAGGGAAATTGATTTTGGGATTGATGTGATGCCATACACGCATCCTATATCTATTTCACCCTACAGAATGGCACTAGCAGAACTGAAAGAGCTAAAGGAACAATTGAGAGATTTGTTAGAAAAAGGGTTTTATCGGGACAAGCGTGTCGCCTTGGGGCACACCAGTCTTTTTTGTAAGAAAGAAAGATGGGTCAGTGAGAATGTGTATTGACTATCGGCAGCTTAATAAGGTAACAGTCAAAAATAAGTTCCCACTGCCAAGTATATATGTCTTGTTTGATCAATTGCAAGGTGCCAGGTACTTCTCCAAAATCGATTTACGATCCGGGTATCACCAATTGAAGATCAGGGAGCGGGATTTTTCGAAAATAGCTTTTAGAACCCGGTATGGGCATTTTGAGTTTCTAGTAATGTCTTTTGGGCTAACAAATGCTCCAGCAGCCTTCATGGATCTTATGAATCGCGTTTTTAAGCCATTCCTCGACTCCTTTGTGATAGTGTTCATTGACGATATTCTTGTATATTCACGATGTCAGGAGGACCATGCTGACCATCTCAGGGTAGTTCTGCAAACCCTACATCAGCACCAGTTATATGCAAAGTTTTCAAAGTATGAATTTTTGCTTGAATCAGTCATATTCTTTGGTCATGTAGTTTCTAGTGAGGGAATTAAGGTTGATCCTCAGAAAATTACAGTTGTGAATAATTGGCCGAGGCCTACAACTCCAACAGAGATTCGCAGTTTCTTAGGCTTAGCTGGATATTACAGAAAGTTTGTGGAGGGGTTTTCTACTCTTGCCTCTCCATTGACTAAATTGACGTAGAAGGCAATTAAGTTCCAATGGTCAGTTGCTTGTGAAAAAGAGTTTCCAGGAATTGAAAGCAAGATTGACTATGGCATCGGTGTTGACCCTACCAGAGGGTATATATGGATTTGTGGTATATTGTGATGCTTCAAGAATCAGGCTTGGGTGTGTATTAATGTAACATGGGAAGGTGATAGCATATGCTTCTAGGCAACTCAAGAATCATGAAAAGAACTATCCAACACATGATTTAGAACTTGCAGCAGTGGTATTTGCATTGAAAATTTGGCGTCATTATTTATATGGAGTCCATGTAGATATATTCATGGACCATAAGAGCCTTCAATATATTTTCAAACAGAAGAAATTGAATCTGAGGCAGAAAAGATGGCTTGACTTACTCAAGGATTATGACATTGATATTTTATACCATCGGGGGAAAGCTAATATTGTGACAGATGCTCTTAGCCAAAAATCTATGGGTAGCTTAGCACACTTGGAGGCATATCAAAGGCCATTGGCCAAAGAAGTTCACCGATTGGATAGTTTGGGAGTTCGTCTTGCGGACTCTAATGAAGGAAGGGTAATTGTGCAAAATAGGGCTGAATCATCACTTGTTGTAGAAGTCAAAGAGAAGCAATATAACGATCCATTGTTGGTAAAATTAAAAGAGGGGATTTATAAACATAAGATCATGGCCTTTTCTCTTAGCATGAATGATGGTACACTAAGGTACCAAGGGTGTTCCAAATGTGGGTGGTCTCTGGGAAAGAATTATGACTGAAGCTCACACTTCTAGGTATTCCTTGCATCCAGGTTCTATAAAAATGTGTCATGATCTTAAGGAAGTCTATTTGTGGACTGATATGAAGAGGAATGTGGCGGACCATGTGGAAAGATATCTGAATTGTCAGCAAGTGAAGGCCGAACACCAAAGGCCTGGTCGGTTGGCACAAAACATAGAAATTCCAATATGGAAGTGGAAAATGATTAATATGGACTTTGTGGTAGGATTACCGTGCACTTCGCGCAAGTTTCACTCAATTTGGGTAATTGTGGATCGGCTCACGAAGTCATCACACTTTTTGCCGGTTAAGTCTACTGAAACAACGGAGCAGTATGCTCAGTTGTATATTAAAGAAATAGTCAAGTTGCATGGCACCCCAGTTTCCATCATTTCGGATCGGGGGGCACAATTCACTGCTAAGTTTTGGAAGAAATTTCCTCAAAGTTTGGGTACTCAGGTGAATCTTAGTACAGCCTTTCACCCGCAGACTGACGGGCAGGCAAAGCGGACTATTCAGACGCTTGAGGATATATTGCTTGCTTGCGTTCTAGACTTCAAAGGTAGTTGGGATGATCATTTACCACTCATAGAATTTGCTTACAACAATAGCTATCACGCTAGCATTCAAATGGCACCGTTCGAGGCTTTATATTGTAGGAGATGTAGATCTCCCATTGGGTGGTTCGAAATTGGGGAAGCAGGGTTGATAGGGCCAGACCTCATGCATCAGGCCATGTAAAAAGTTAAAATCATTAAGGAGCAGTTGAAGACTGCTCAAAGTCTTCAGAAATCCTATTCGGATGTTCGTCGTAGGGATTTGGAATTCAAAGAAGATGATTGGGTATTCTTGAAAGTTTTCCCCATGAAAGGGGTAATGCGATTTGGTAAGAAAGGGAAATTGAGTCCCAGGTATGTCGGAGAGTACAAAATCATTCAGAAGATTGGTGAGGTGGCATACAAGATTGAGCTACCACCTAAGATGTCATTAGTACACCCGGTGTTTCATGTGTCTATGTTGAAGAAAGTAGTTGGAGATCTGACACTCATTGTTCCGGTTGAGACCATTGAGGTAAATGAGAAATTGACTTACGAAGAGATTCTGGTTTCTATTATTGATCGGCAAGTCCGAAAATTGAGAAATAAAGAAATTGCCTCCGTGAAAGTGTTGTGGTGAAACCAACAGGTTGAAGAGGCTACTTGGGAGGCCGAGGAAGAAATGAAGAAAAAGTATCCTTATTTGTTTGAATGATCATGTATTTAAAATTGTGATCTAGGAAAAAATTATAAGACTTACTTTTTATGAATTTTATATCATGTGAACAATTGGCATTAAGGGTGTTCCTTTCTGGATATATATTGCTTATGAGACCACATTTGATGTTATTTTTTATTATGTTACGTCATTGGAATACGTATTTGTTTTTAGGATGTATTTCTGGGGCTCTCTGACAGGTGGATAGGCCTAATTACAAGGGAAACTCTAGCGAATTATTTGGAGATTTTGGGAGTTAGTCAAATTTGGGGATGCTCGAATGTGGTATGAAACAAACTGAGTTGCATAAGATGCTAATGACGGATTTTTTTTACCCTCATTCGAGGATGAATGATCCTAAGCATAGGAGAATATAACACCCCAAAAAATTTCGAAGTACTTAAGTCTAAAGCCCGGTAAAGTTTGCAAAGAAAATAATGTTTCATGGTGCCGAACTAGGCTTACGTGTTTGAAGATTGTAGAAATTCTTCGCAGCGAGCTTGTGAGCCGCGACTCGGACTTTTTGGTTTGAACAATGCACCGAAAAGTAAAGGAAACTTTTTGGTGGAAAACTGTATTTTTGCGGTCCATTATGCGACCGTAGAACCACTCTACGGACCGCATAATGGCCACAGAGTGAGGCAGTTGATTATGTCAGTTGGAAGAAACTATGCGGTCGACTATGTGACCGCATAACTATTATGCGGTGCATTATGCGGCCGCATAACAGTTATGCGGACAACATAGTGACCACATACACATGTAGTTCTTTTGGCTATTTTATAACTAAATATGCGACCGATATGCGGTCCGCATATCGGTTATGCGTTCGCATATGCGATCGCATACCTTGTTCCGGAGCTCCATATTTGGGTTTTTAAAACCCGACCCTATTTCGGTAAATACACTCTTTAGGTCATTTTTGAGCTATTATCTGACATTTTAGAGTGCGAGAGGGTGCCCTAGACTGAGAAGGTGATTCTTCAATAATTGTTCTTTAATTCTTGCTCAAGATTTGGAAGATTAAAAAGGGAAACTCACTAGGTTTTCATCCTAGAGGTAAGATTCTACACCCTAACCCTCAATTTCGTATTTTTGTGTGGGAATGGATAATAAGCAAGATAATTTCTTGGCAAGAGGGTTGGTTATTTTACATGCATGTATTATGAAAGGGTGTAGAAAGATTGTTAAGCTAAAAATGGTAAAGGTTGGGTTGTGGGATGATGGAATCCTCCATAAAAAGGACCTTGAACCTTAATGCACACCTAGTGTTTGATAAAATGCTCAAATGAACTAGAACCATAATCATCTTCCTAATTGTGGTTCAATTTGTTATATTTCTAAAATAGATTGAAGTTGCTAATAATTCCGGAACGTTTTAGAGTTTAAGGAAGCTCAATTGAGGTATGTTGGCTAAAACTTTCTCTTAGAATTGAATCCCACGATATTCATGTAAATTTTGTAAGTCCCGAGTGATTCATTACGAAATTATCTATTCCGAGTAAGATTGGGTTGAACAATATATGTTCAACAAGTATCACAAATGCTCTATTCGTGTTATATTATAAATTGAGGATGTGTTAAAATATGGGCTGCGCATTAATAATGTTTCGACTTTGAGTCAAGTTCAAATGAAGGCTATTATGACAAATTTTGTGAAATATCTCTATGTGCATTAGACTCTAAATTGTTCACATGTGTACTACACACTTTGATTTGAATTGTGTTTGTTGTTGATGATATTTGAAATTGATAATGTGAGCATGAAATACTTAATATGGCCAACGTGCCAAGAATGATCTTATAATTATGGCCACTAGTGCCAATGAAATGAAAAGATGTGGAAGTATTATGAAAAGTGATGATTGATATAAAAAGGTTGATGTCTCAAATAAGACGGCCTAGCCGATCGGGTCGTGATCGGACACCATGCCGCACACATGGTGGTGATTGTACTGGAAATTGTAATTGAAATGGTAATTGTGGTTGATTTCCCTAATGGATAGCCTAGCCGATCGGGTCGTGATCGGACTCCGTGTTAAAGATAGTGGTATTGATATTGAGAGAAATTATGGTTTATGCCTCTAATGAGATGGCCTAGCCGATCGGGTCGTGATTGGACTCTGTGCTGAGAGTACGGTGGTACTGGTTTTGTCAATAATAGTATTGTGGACAATGGTCTATCGATACTAAAAATCTCCCAATGTGAGATATGAAAATTAATTTGAACATTCTCCTTATCCTAAATTGAGGTTTGATGTTGATTAAGTCTTTCATTGATATTATGATAATATTATTTGTATTATTTGTCATTCTATTGAGAGGGTGTTTAGTTATACATACTAGTGCTATTCGACGGTACTAACGTCCCTTTTGCCCGGGGCACTGCATCTTTAAATTGATGCAGGTGGTTCCACAGCAGGAGATATTGATCAGTAATAGTAGTGCACCTTCTTCCCAGCTGACTTGGTGAGCCCCACTTCATTCCGGGGTCATAAATATTTTGTAATTTGTGTATTCTGTTTGAGGTATAGCCGGGGCCTTGTTGCGGCATTATTATTGTACTCTTCTTTATCTATAGAGGCTCCGTAGACCTAGTGTGGGTTGTGTATTGGTGCTGGGGCAATACAAACTATGTTATGTTGTGGATGTATTACTTGTCCATTTGAGACTTTAAAATTATGAAATAATTGGAAATGAATTGGTATTGTTGACATGAATACATTTTTGTCTAATTAAGGATGATACGTATTATCTCTATTCATGGATGAGTTTGGGTAGAATGAAATCTAACAGGATTGCTCGGTCGGGTTCACTCGGTTGAGCGCCGGTCGCGCTCCTCGGTTTTGGGGCATGACAATAACTCAGTACGCTATAGTTGTTCTCCATAGTGTCATGTTAAGTTGCCACTTACAATGGAGTACGGTAGATTGGTATCTTTGTTATGTAAAAAAATGAGTGTGAGCAAACGTTCAGTTAATATTAAATTAACCAAAAGATATCTGTATTATGTTACTCCGCAAGGGGTTGCTTGTTATGCTGAGTTTAACATCGAAGACGATGAAACTCTGACATATATTTTGAGGACTCCAAATGAACACCGGAAACTTTTTATGATACAAATGTTGGAAATGTACGTCAAGGCTGAAGACGTTCGCAATAATGAGTTTCCGCAAAATAGGGCTATCCCTCATTCATCGTGTAGTTTTTTTGGAGCAGTTTTATCCGATCAGGTTCCAGGTGAAAGAGTTTGGCCAGAACTAAACTTATCTCCACGGGCGAGTGAGGAGCGAGGACATAATATATTCCCAAGTTTACATAATCCACAAGTCGAGTAGTAAACTTCAATATTCCTTTGTGTTACGATGTTTATTTTTATGTATTGAATTTGTATTAACACTCATATATTCCATAGGGGGTACCGGCCAGATATGAATTTTACAAGTTATGAACCAACACACAGTTGGAATATTCCTAATTTTGGTGTGTTGGATCATGGTAGTCCATCTGGGAGTCATCAGCAATAGGATAATGTGCATCATGGGATACCAATACATTTTGATTTGTAAGTTAAGTGATAAAGATTTTATGTAAAGTTTGGACGAATTTGAGAAACTCATTATTTTATTGGTTTTGCAGTGAAAACGAACAACTTGAAAGTCCTGTCCTTACTCAATTGCCCGAAGATGACATATTTAATCGGGATTTGGCAGATGCGTAGAGTCAGGAAGATGATAGTGCTTATGACAACAATGTTGATGAGTTTGGAGATGACACACCCTTACCTGATGAGGGTAATGATAATGAGGATAAGAATGATGAACCTGATTTGAAGAGGGAGCATGCTCGACCTCCCGTTAGACCAAGAGTGTACGAGTCCCATGTGCCATTTCATTCAAGGGTGATTCCCTACCTTGATCAGTTCCCAAGTATGTCGGATATGGATGCCCTCACAAGGGATCTTGATGAAATTTGGACAATAATATGGGATGAATCTAGAGCAACGGTGCTGTCAAAGGGCATGCTTTTTTGCTGATAAAGCACGCCTAAGCAGGGTAGTGTAACGGTGCTGTCAAAGGGCATGTTTTTTGCTGATAAAGCGCGCCTAAGCAAGGCAGTGTGAATGTATAACATAAAAGAGTATCGTGAGATTGTGGTTCATGAGTCATCTCCGGAAGTATACAAGATTATTTGTCGTAGATGGTTTCAAGGTTGTAAATGGATGTTGCGTGCGAGAAACTTGAAAACAAATATGTGGATTGTGGGGAAATACATTGGCACCCACAATTGTGAAATGGACACATTCAGTGGCAATCATTTCAACTTGAATGTTGACTTGATTTCTCTTGTCTTGATTCACACATTGAATCATCCATAAGGTACAAGATCAAAGAGTATAACATATGTCCACCAGGTATATGGATGTACCAATACCAAAAGAAAAGCATTTCTTGGGCGTAAACGTGCATTTGAAATTATTTATGGTAACTAGAGAAGTCCTTTGCCGCTCTACCCAGGTACATGGCTGCATTGCAACACTTTAACCCTGAGACTGTTGTTTAATGGAAGCTTCAGAAGAGTCCGGGAATACCATAATACATATTCAGATATGTGTTCTGGGCATTTAAACCAGTCATTGATGGTTTTGTACATTGTCGGCAGGTAATATCCATAGACGTCACTCATGTCTATGGAAAGTATGATATTAAGTTCTTGATCACCGTTGCAGTAGATGCTAATGGAAGTATATTTCCCCTAGCATTTGCTATTTGTGCCAATGAAAGACAAGAGACTTGGACATTGTTTTATAACTACTTGAAGGAGCACGTTGTCAATTAGCGTTCAGATATTTGTGTAATATCTGATCGGCATGGCGGTATTTTAAGTTATGTACATAATTTGCGTGCATGGCAGGAACTGTATGCCTAGCACCGTTACTGTGTTAGGCACTTAAAGGCTAACTTCCAGAGGACTTATCCGAACAAGGACTTACATGATTTAATGTGGATGGCTGCAACAGATCACCAAGAGTGTATGTTCAGGAGGCGAATGGAATTGATTAGGCAGGAAGACCCAGAAGCCTATCGTTTGTTGATGCGATATGAGCTTGACAAGTTGACTTTGCATAAGGATGGTGGTAGAAGATGTGGAATTCTGACTACAAATGTGTCAGAGTCTTTCAACGGGTTATTGAAGTATGCACGTGGATTATATGTCACTGCCATGGTGTGGATGTCATTCAAGCAGATGGAGGAGAGGTTTGTTGAAAGATCTAAAGGTGCATCGTCAATGATGGAAACGGGTATTGAATTTATGCCACAACCAATGAAATGATTTGAGAAATATAGGAAGTGAGCACAGTGGCATTTATTTTTGAAATATTGCAACGAGCAAAATATTTTTGAAGTTCGCATTGGTCTGCATCACAACCGCAGGAATAATACACACATCGTCAATAAAGCCAGAAGATTATGCTCATGTGGAAAATGGTCAATCTATCACTTTCCATTCTCACATGCCATGAAGTGCTTTCAACATACAGGTTTTGCGGCAACGAGGAACGTTGATAAAGAGTATTGTGTTGTTGCATACTTAAACACCTATAGTGGACAGTTGCAGCAGTAGGTGCTGAGCATTATTGGCTGCCGGAACCATGTAAAATGGTGTCTAACAAGGATTATGTGCATCAATGGCAAGTGCAAAAAAGAACACGGATACGGAACTAAATGGATGTTGGTGATACCGTTTATGCACGTAAATGTGGCGTATGTTCCCAAACAGGCCACGACCGCCGTAAATGCCCTTCACCTAGTTTGGGAAACGGTGGTAATTCAGCTCCATGTGACAGTTCAATGTGCCCCATTATCAAGGATAAACGTAGTATTGTTTTGTAGTATTTTTGTTGTACTAAATGTATGTAAATGTTCAGTTTGCAAAATTTATGAAATAAAATTATGTTTCCAATGGGGTTAAATCTAATTGATATTTAGCATTAAAGATTCAATACAATAATTTAACATACACCCCAAGAAATAAATAGCAATTTTCATTCGCCATTATCGTCATTGTCTGGCACTATTTCATTGCCAATATCTTCATCTTCTTCGTCAACATCTTGTACGCACCCTTCCGGACCGAGGGCATCGTAATCTAGGCCTCAATTGACACATATTTCTCGTATTTCATTGCTATCATCAATAAGACCACTTGCTTGATTTCTACACCAATATGTACCCTAAAGAATCATTATCACGTGAAACATAGCGCCTCACCAATATGCGCTATGTGTATTGTCATGTCGAACTGAAAAAGATGGACCCACTTGTACACAAAAGAATCATTATCACGCGAAATATAGCGCCTCACCAATATGCGCTATGCGTATTGTCATGTCGACCTGAAAAAGCTGTCGATCTGAAAAGGTTATCGACCTGAATAATCTGGACCCACTTGAACCCTAAAGAATAATTATCACACGAAACATAGCGTCTCACCAATATGCGCTATGTAATCTAAAATCACTCTTAGCTACCTATAAAAACCTCGCGCATTTTAGTTATTAGTTGCGTTGTAACGAAACGAATAGAAAAACTTTCCATTAATTTTCATTTTTTAGCATTACGACATGATTGGGCGCAATGACGTACAAAGGTGTTACTGTGGAAAACGTGCGATTTTGAAGCCATGTTGGTCAAATTACAATCTAGGGGGCAGACGTTGGATGTGTAAACAAGTTGTAAGTTATTATTTTTGGAAACAATATTTGTCATTAGTTTTTATATGACATGTTAATGAATAGTCTTGTGTTATCATCCCATTGGTAGGACAAAAATTAATGTGGTTTTGAAGAATGGTATTGTAAGGCCTCGTTAAACATTTCCTAATGAATTGAGATTTTATAGTACACCAGAGGTATTTGGGAATAACGTATTTGAGTATTAAAGGAGACCTATGGAATAGAGCCACATCATTTTGAAATGATAATGTATGTTTAAGGTATGTTGGAACATACTAAGGAGTTTTGTGAATGGCAAGAACTTGTGTGGAACAAGATGGATACATTAAGTGGATAGGATGTCCAAATTCGCAGAACATCCTATTTCAAATGCATGCTGCTACCAAACTATAAATACTTTGGCGTTTATCTACCTATTCAATTAAATCCTTTTGAGTCTAGTTTTCAACGCAATAAACCGTTCATCATTTGGATATGTATACAGAAAGTTATGGCCATTTTACTTTACCTATGTCATATGCGCGCCCAGATGCGCGGGCCGCGCATATTTGAGAGATTCTGCCTCAGGTGCGCGGCCAGATACGTGGCCACTTGCCCAGGTGCGTGTCCATGCACGTAGGAGACCATTAAATAACTCCAAGGATGGGTAGAGAGGGGGACTAAGTCAGTTCTTCAAGACTAGGAATTTTTCTCCACCACCCATCCGGCCAAGGCTTCCAATTCACACCTAAGATGAGTTTTGAAGTGTGATTTATGATGATTTTACTTCTCAATCGCTAGTTACAACCAAGTTTTGTATTGGATTCCATATGATTTCTTCAAAAACTCAAGAATACCCCAAAAGTTGACTTTCAAGATTTGGTTTACAAGAGGTAATCTTTCAGCCTTAAACCTACATGCATGGATTGTTTGTGAATAAATGAGCAAGGAATAAGTACTAGCACTTATGAGATGGTGATTGGAAGCTATAAATACTTAAACTAGATTATTGGGTGTGGTAGAGATTTTGTAATGAGTTAATTAGTAAAATTTGGTAGATGTGAGTTCATTGATGATTATAATGGTGCTAAGAAGGTAGTTAGTGGACAAAGGATGTTGTAGTATCTCTTGTTGGTGGTAAGGGGGTATTGTTGGATGAAGAAACACCATTACTAGAGGCAGTTGAATGCTATGTACTCTAGGTGTTTGATAAAATGCCAAAATGACCAAAAACCTGGAAATATTTACTAATATTGGTCCAATTGAATTATGTTGATGTAAATTGAAGTTGTAAGAGTAGTGGGTGGTTTAATATGACTAAAGAGCTTCATCAAGGTATGTTGGCTAAACTTTCTCTCTTAGAATCGAATTCCGTAATGTTCTCGTAAGTTTCAAAGTATGGGTTGCATATTAAAATGTTATGGCTTTGAGTCGTGTTTTAAATGAAAGCTAGTATGCCAAATTGTGAGATCAAAACTCGATATGTTTAAGGCTCTAAATTGATCATATGCATACCTAAAGTCTTGATTGAAAATGTCTTGTTGTTGATAATCTATAAAGATACTGGAAAATAAAATAAGTGAATTGGAGATATAGAGTGTGGCCAACGTGCCAAGAATTTAAGTTATAATTGTGGCTAGTGGTGCCAATAAAATGAGAGGGTGTGATAAAGATTATGAAATGAGCCTCGACTCAACGGTTTAAAAATGATTTCGAAAATAGAATTGCCTAAAATCTTTTGTACTCAATTGATGCCTATAAGTGGCTATTTTAAATAATGCTTTGCTTTATAAATATATCCAGTGTGGCTCGAGTTCTCAAATACTCAGGCGTTGAAATTGTATATTGTCATTTTTGGGATAGAGTATTGTAAGAATAAATGGTGTATTGATTGTGTATGATTTTGATGTGTGTTTCTATTGCTGGTCGGTATGCCCCATTCTTTGGGAAGAAACCTTTTGGGTTTAAAGTTTCCATTACTAATGAATTTGAGGTATGTGATTGCTGAAATATTCTATATGTTGATATATGATGGTGATCTTTGAAATTGAAAGAGGTCAAAGTGTGGATTATGAAATACGGCCATCGTGCCAGAAATTAAGAATCTTGTGAATGGACAAATGAGCCAAGGGAATATTGTTGTTGTAAGTGACTGGAAATACTAATGAGAATTTATACAAAGTGAAAGATGTTGAGGTGAGTACAATTGTATTTATGTTACCTTTGTGTTCAAATCAAATCAAAAATATTTTTGGGAGCATCATTAGCAAAACCGAGGAAGGGTGGGTCATAAGGACCACAACTTAAACTACACGTGCCGGTGTAGATGAGGATTGTGATTATTCCCCTTATTTGGGATGAAATTAAAATATTGGTGAAATTGTTATTATTCCCCTTAATTGAGATGAAACTAGTAATAATTGTGAATTGGAAAAGTCAACCCACACGGCATATGTGGGAAGGCGGCCTAACTGATCGGGTGGAGATCGGACGCCATGTTGCGCACATGGTAATACTACTCTTGGTAACAACTTTATTTCGCATCACATGTCAAACCACATTGTTCGTGGGGAGATGGCCTAGCCGATCGGGCATGATCGGATTCCGTGCTAACAAAGAGAGTGGTATATCGGTGCTAATGATCTACCAACCAAAATTGTATATGAAGTTCGTATTTTGCAAAATTATTGTGTTTTAACTGGACATTTGGATATTGTTGATTGTGGCTTGATGTTTCTATGGTTTTCCTTTTCTTATATGGACATTCCATTTTGAAAAAGGACATTTAGCTTTACATTCTAGTACTATTCCATATGTACTAACGTCCCTTTTGTCGGGGGCGCTGCATCTTCAATAGATGCAGGTGGTTCATCAGCAGGCAACTTTGGTCCTCGTTAGTAGTTACTCCCTATTCAGCATGGTTTGGTGAGCCCTACTCTATTCAGGGCCTGATATCATTTGATGTTGTACTTTGTATTTTGAGGTATACCCGGGGCCTTGTTGCAGACATTTCCATATTACTCTTCTGGTGTACTTAGAGGCTCCGTAGACAGGTTGTGGGTGGTGTTTGATGTGGGAAAGTTAACTAGAAATGTTGGTATTTGGAAAACATGTTTTCCATTATATCTATAAACTTGTAATATTTTGGAAATTATGAATGAAGCTGCTAATGGAAAGGAAATGGGAGTTGTTAAGGAAATCTTTTCAGTGTTTGATTAATGTAATGCATCTCCTCTTTATTCATGGATGAGCTTGGGTAGAAGGAAATCTAACAGGCTTACTCGGACGGGTTCACTCGGTTGAGTGTTGGTCGCGCTCCCCTAGTTTGGGGCGTGACAAACTTGGTATCAGAGCCTAAGGTTTTAAAGTGTCCTAGGATATCTCGAAGCCGTGTCTAGTAGAGTCTTTATTATCGGTGTGTTGTAGACCATATCTATAATGAGGAGGCTACATGGACATTTAGGAATTTCACACTTCTTTGATACTCCAGATCGTGCGATAGAGCTCAAGATAGAAAGCTAAATTCCTCGTCATGTCTCATTTTCCATATGTGTAACCCACGGGTTCGAGGCAGCAAGGAGGGAATGAAAGAACCAATTGCTAAGGGAAGTGTTTAATGTCACCACGCTACCAGATTATGTGGTGATAGAACCTAAGAAATGAAAGAGAATTATGGCATCAATAAGCCGAAATGTTTGATATGAAAGAAGAGACACTCAGGTTTAGATACTCGGGTTTATGTTGGATGATTCTTGAAATATGTTATGGTTGTGGAAAGAGGGGGCACAAGAAGAACAAATGCCCTTAGGTTGGATACATCCATCCCGGTCTGTCCGATATGCAGGCGGGAACATTTTGCATCGTGTTGTGAGTATGCTCAGAAGCGTCTTAAGGGTGGTAGATTTGGGAAATTCCAAAAGTCCATACAATGAGCTGTTGCAGAGATTGTTAATCCCATCACGGGGTCCTAGAGGAAGGATAGGGGGAATGTTTATGACGTATGCAAAAAGGGTAAATATCAGGTCAGTGGGGCGAGTCAATTTAGTTGACCTCATCCCCATTGCCTGAAGTATAGGAGATGTCATTCTGGGGTATGTCACTATGGTACCAATGTATGTTACGGATGTCGAGTCGAGGGACATTTGTTAAGGTACTGCCCCGTCAATATAAAGTCATCAAGTAAGTCACTCCTTAGTACATCATTATGAACACGTATAATATTTCCTTGTTGTATATGTACATCCATATTGAAGAGCCTACATAAATATGGTCTTAATATGTCACTGGATCACAAAACATTGCATGTACTTACTTTCTAAATGAGATGCATTATTAGTGAAGTCACTCTATGACAAATTCTCTTATTTACAACCTCTTTAGGAATTGGGTCCTATAATGATTTCCTTGGAATGAGTTATAACCCTAGGTTAATACTTCCCATTGCTTCCCTAAATTCTAAACAAGGGACTATACCTGTTGAATTTCTTACAAGAACCTTTTGATTCAAATGGATAATATCTTCTCGCTTATGCTTATGCATGCACCGTCATAAAGTTTACCTATGTGGTATCATATCTAATGTAAAGTAGCCTAGTGTTAAGATCCTTCTTGAGCCACTCTTTTTCTCTCCGGTGTATGTGGCTCATATGGTTTAAACAATCACTTCACTCATTTGTGAATATTATCATGAATCCTTTTCACTGTCTAGTAACATGAGAGCATATCTCAGCACATATCATATGTGTATCTATCAGTTGAAAGGGGTCACTTGTCAGCATAAAAGTTTCTGGAAAATTTGAGATTTTTACAAATTTATCACATGAAGATCTTTTTGTTTGCCCATCTCAGTATGACTTTCATGTCCACTTAGATCATGCCTCAGTGAGTAAGTCACTTTGTTCCTAGTATTGTAGTTGCCCGTGAAGTGTCCTGGTATTGCAGCTTGAGAGCTATTATTGGAAAAATAAAACATGTCTAGCTCAGAGAAAAGTGTTCATTCTCTCTAACCAATACATGATTTCATCCCAACATTAAGATGTTATAGCTACATGGTTTCCCTTGTGTGTGGTTGAAAGATAAGCAGCCTTACAACGACTTTTCCTCCCCACTTCAGGTGGATATTTCAGATTCTGGCACATATGATGAGTATATTGATTTGAAATACAAGTTTGTCATATCTCTAGTCCTCTCGTATAGGATCAACTATCAGGAAGGGTTAAGATGTCAGGATGATAATAACTTCTTTTTTCAACCTTGTACGTTTGTGGCATAGATTCCTTATGTCAAATACTGTTAAGAGCATAATGCAACTACATGTATTTTGAAACCCATATCACATTCAGGGTGCCAGAATATTCTCACTTCGAGTTAAACTGATTTTCCCTACATTATCAATGCCTACAAGGCAACTCTATGCCTCATTTGTCGAATCAACGATGTCATCAAAATGATTAACCATGTCAGCACTATTGGTAGTGACCTTCATGTCTCTTAGGATATAACCTCCTGAAATGCCCTGCTGAGCACATTGATGGATTCTTGAAAAATTCCAGCCCAATCTCAGACCTCGTTGTTCCTATTTATAGTAACCTATGGGGGTTGAAGGTTTAAACATGTCAAAGAAGAAGCATCATCCTGTGATCAAATATATTGGATAGAAAATTTTATGGTCATATTCATGCTAACACATCTTAGAGTAACTATTGGAGGTTGCCAAAGGTTTAGTTTGGGTGTTCGGCATAGGAATTTAGAGTTGAAGAAAGTAAACGGGTTATTCTCAAGATTTTCTCTATGAATATATTGGGTAAATTGTTAAGGAAGGTAAAGTATGTGTAGTCACATTAGGCCTTATGGAATATTGAAGGAAATAGGCCAAACTATGAGTATGATGTTTTCCCATTGTTGTCCTCCATGCACCAGATGCATCATGTATCTAGGTTCCATAAGGTTGTTGGAAATCCTTTGGCTATCGTTCCGTTGAAAACTATTGAAGGTGGAGTTAATGGGTAATTGGCTTATAAGAGGTACCTAGTTGTCATTCCTGTTAGATAACGCCGGAAATTGAGATCTGTCTCCGTCAAAGTAAAGGAAGTATTCTCACTTGCTAGTATAACCAAATGGTTGTAATTCAAAAGGGTACTTGTTATGTGTTATGATTTAAATATGTGCAACTCATCTCTAGATACCACTTCTGTTAATGTAATGCCTTTAATGTTGAGATCAGTGTTGTTGATATATGTTGTGATACTTTGTTAAGTTGTTGATGTGTTTTTAGGAGTTATTTTGGGATTCTCTGGCAGGTGGATAGGCCCTAATTATAGGGAAGACTCATGCGATCTTTTTTGGAAATTTAGAGCGTTAGTCAAAACTTTGGAACTGTTGGTATGTGTTATAGCAACTGAGTCACATTGGGTGCTAATGGTGAATTTTGACCCTCATTCGAGGACGAATGATCCTAAGCGGGGGAGAATGTAAGGCCACATTAAAAATTTCCTAATGAATTAAGATTTTATAGTGCGCCAGCGGTATTTGGGAATAACGTATTTGAGTATTAAAGGAGACCTATGGGATAGAGCCACATCATTTTGAAATGATAATGTATGTTTAAGGTGTGTTGGAACATACTAAGGAGTTTTGTGAATGGCAAGAACTTGTGTGGAACAAGTTGGATACATTAGGTGGAAAGGATGTCCCAATTCGCACAACATCCTACTTCAAACGCATGCTTCTAACAACCTATAAAGACTTAGTATATGATCTACATATAATATTAAAGCCCTTTGAGTCTAGTTTCCAACTCATCAAACTGTTTGTCATTTGGATATATATATAGAAAGTCATGGCCATTTTACTAGATCTGTGTCATATGAGCGCCCAAATGCGCGGTCGCGCATATTTGAGAGTTTCTGCCTCAGGTGTGCGGCCAGATGTGCAGCCACTTGCCCAGGTGCACGGACGTGCATGTAGGAGCCCATTAAATAGCCCCAAGGATGGGTAGATAGAGGGGCTAAGTCATTTCTTCAAGACTAGGGCTTTCTCTCCACCACCCATCCAGCCAAGGCTTCCAATACACACCTATGGTGAGTTTTTAAGTGTGTTTTTATGATGATTTCACTTCTCAATCACTAGTTAAAACAAGGTTTTGTATTGGATTCCATAGGATTTCTTCAAAATCTCAAGAACACCCCAAAAGTTGACTTTCAAGATTTGGTCTACAAGAGGTACTCTTTCAGCCTTAAACCTACATGCATGGATTGCTAGTGAATAAATGAGCAAGGAATAAGTACTAGAACTTATGATATGGTGATTGGAAGCCATAAATACTTAAACTAGATTATTGGGTGTGGTAGAAATTTTGTAATGAGTTAATTAGTAAAATATGGTAGATGTGAATTCATTGATAATTATAATGGTGCTAAGAAGGTATTTAGTGGACAAAGAATGTTGTAGTATCTCTTGTTGGCGGTAAGAAGGTATTGTTGGATGAAGAAACACCATTACTAGAGGCAGTTGAATGCTATGTACTCTAGGTGTTTGATAAAATGCCAAAATGACCAAAAACCTGGAGATATTTACTAATATTGGTCCAATTGAACTATGTTGATGTAGATTGAAGTTGTAAGAGTAGTGGGTGGTTTTAATATCGCTAAAGAGCTCCATCAAGGTATGTTGGCTAAACTTTCTCTCTTAGAATCGAATTTCATAATATTTTTGTAAGTTTCAAAGTATCGGTTGCATATTAAAATATTATGGCTTTGAGTCGTGTTTCAAATGAAAGCTAGTATGCCAAATTATGTGAGAAAAACTCGATATGTTTAAGGCTCTAAATTGCTCATATGTGTACCTAAAGTCTTGATTGAAAATGTCTTGTTGTTGATAATCTATAAAGATGCTTGAAATGACATAAGTGGATTGGGGATATAGAGTGTGGCCAATGTGCCAAGAATTTAAGTTATAATTGTGGCTAGTGGTGCCAATGAAATGAGAGGGTGTGATATATATTATGAAATGAGTCTCGACTCAACTGTTTAAAAATAATTTCGAAAATAGAATTGCCTAAAAGCTTGGGTACTCAATTCATGCCCATAAGTGGCTATTTTAACTAATGCTTTGCTTTATAAATATATCCAGTGTGGCTCGAGTTCTCACATACTCAGGCGTTGAAATTGTATATTGTCATTTCTAGGAAGGAGTATTGCAAGAATAAATGGTGTATTGATTTTGTATGATTTTGATGTGTGTTTCTATTGATGGTCGGTATGCCCCATTCTTTGGGAAGTAACCTTTTGTGTTTAAAGTTTTCATTACTAATGAATTTGAGGTAAATGGTTGCAGAAATATTCTATATGTTAATATTTGATGGTGATCATTGAAATTAAAAGAGGTGACAGTGTGGAATATGAAATATGGCCACCGTGCTAGGAATAAAAAATCTTTTGAATGGCCAAATGAACCAAGGGAATATTGTTGTTGTGAGTGACTGGAAATACTAATGAGAATTTATACAAAGTGAAAGATGTTGAGGTGAGTACAATTGCTTTTATGTTACCTTTGTGTGCAAATCAAATAAAAAAATATTTTTGGGAGCATCATTAGGAAAACCGAGGAAGGGTGGGTTATAAAGCCCACACCTGAAACTACACATGCCGGTGTAGGGGAGGATTGTGATTAATCCCCTTATTTGGGATGAAATTAAAATATTGGTGAAATTATGATTATTCTCCTTATTTGGGATGAAACTGGTAATAACTATGAATTGGAAAAGTCAACCCATACGGCATATGTAGGAAGGCGGCCTAGCTGATCGAGTGGAGATTGGATGCCATGTTGCGCACATGGTGGTACTATTCTTGGTAACAACTTTATTTTGCATCACATGTCAAACCACATTGTTCGTGGGGAGATGGCCTAGCCGATCAAGCTTGATTGGACTCCGTGCTAACAAACACAGTGGTATATCGGTGCTAATTATCTCCCAACCAAAATTGTATATGAAGTTCGTATTTTGAAAATTATTGTGTTTTAACTGAACATTTGGATATTGTTGATTGTGGCTTGCTGTTTCTATGGTTTTCCTTTTCTTATATGGACATTCCATTTTGAAAGAGGACATTTAGCTTTGCATACTAGTATTATTCCATATGTACTAATGTCCCTTTTGTCGGGGGCATTGCATTTTCAATGGATGCAGGTGGTTCATCAGCGGGGAACTTTGGTCCTCGTTAGCAGTTACTCCCTATTCAGCATGTTTTGGTGAGCCCTACTCTATTTCGGGGCCTGATATCATTTGATGTTGTACTTTGTATTTTGAGGTATAGCCGGGGCCTTGTTGCCGGCATTTTCATTTTACTCTTTTATTTTACTTAGAGGCTCCGTAGACAGGTTGTGGATGGTGTTTGATGAGGGGAATTTAACTAGAAATGTTGGTATTTGGCAAACATGTTTTTCATTATATCTATAAACTTGTAATATTTTGGAAATTATGAATGAAGTTGCTAATGGAAATGAAATGGGAGTTGTTAAGGAAATATTTTCAGAGTTTGATTAATGGAGTGCATCTCCTCTTTATTAATGGATGAGTTTGGGTAGAAGAAAATCTAACAGGCTTGCTCGGCCGGGTTCACTCGGTTGAGCACCGGTCGCGCTCCCCGAGTTTAGGGCGTGACCGGTATGATGAACCCATTAACAAAAAATAGTATAAATCATGTTTGCTAAACATTTGGAATCTGACCGGTGAATACGAACTCCAGATCTTGAAACCACAAGAACACCTTGCGACAGTGAAGGAGAAACGAAAAGAGGTAGAAGAAGAAGAAAATAGGTTGGAAGAGAAATTTAAGTAGTTGAAGCATAGAATAATGGGCGACAATGTCTAAACAAACACATGGATGCATTTAGTGTAGTATTTTATTTTTATCTTGTACGTGTCATATATTATCTTTAATTGGTAACGAATTTAAATATATATTAAGGTGTCATTTTTTGTGTGTTCTAGTGTTAAACTAATAAATAACCCGAGAAATAAAAACACATGTGCAAATTATGTAAAACATAAATAATGTTGCTACAGTATATTTAATGTCATATATACAACTAATAATACATATCAATGAGTCCCACGGCCTGTATGCTTTAAAGAATTAGCTGGCCTATGACGCATCCCATCCCGCCCGGCTACGCTATCACGATCATCCTCATCACGTCGCCTCTTTATCCGAGGATGTGCTGCAGCATGATCATCAGTAAGGCTGGCAGACTAGGTAGAAGTGGACGTTAGGCCAGCAGTAACCTACAGAATAATAAGATATTTTAGTATATGAAATATAAAATACTAATGTACGTGTTAGAAAAAAATAATTAATGGTCATACCATGGTCTCATCGGGCTCCTGAATAACATCATCCGTCTCTGGCAAGTCAGCATCGCACAATGTGGCCTCCGTGACGGGCGATGACGAAATCTTTTAAAAAATAAAAACACTTTAGATATTACTGACTAATCAATGACATAAAAACAAATTAAAATAATAGTAATACAAACAAACCTGTGCCTGAGTAGCATCACAATGCTCTGTCGAAACATCGAGGTGCACTCGAGTAGATGAAGTATGTGAAAGATCCTCAGCATCCCTCAGTGATGAGCCATAACTCAGTCGTTGCCCATTATGCACCTCTCGTATCGGCCGATTAGCAGCAACCATCGATGGCTCTGGGGCATCAGTAAATTACTGATCCCACTCCTGTCGCGTAATGGCCATGCCCGCAATCAACAATGGAGCACACGGGGTCACCTGCAAAGTCCTTGGCAACAGCTGAAGGCTGAATAATGGCATATCATGAGGAGCATCGTGTGGCTCAGGGTGTCCACCCGGCTGATCATCTCTAATATCCTCCATTAGTACCTCAACGCCCATTTGCTGGGGACCCCGTCCTCGCCGACCACCACGACCTCGTGGGCCACCCCTTCATCTCTGGCCATGCCTGCCACGTCTACCACGTTCAGGCTCTACTGGTGGGCCATGATGGTACACCTCAGATGGCACATAAGCAGCCTTGTATCCTAAGTGCCCATCCTCTCGGGCACATCTCAATGTGTCGGCAGCAAGATCAGTAACCCGACGGCCAAACACGTGCAAAGTTGTCGCTCCCTCGTTTGTATGCTACAACATCTGCAGTCCCAACTGGTAGAATTGATGTAAGCCAATAGCCCACATAACATGTAAAAAATTGATTACGGAAGAATAATGTAACGTTATAAGTAAGTATAACAATTAGCATACCAGTGCCTCATGCCGCATATGGAATGTACCGACTACCAGCGCGATTAACGGGATTCCCGACGAAAAGTCGGGTAACACTGTGATACCAACTCATGTACTCATGTTCGCCATCCATACGGTCAGGTGGAGGGTATGGCAGAATCAGGTCATACCTCTGGTCTCAAACCTTAATCTGGGCCTCTAGCCATGCCATATATGTTTGGTCAACCCTGCAACGATCATCCCGCTGGTAATGTGTCCCGTGCTAAGTGGGCGAAATACGTACAAGTTGCGGGTGACCAAAATGGTAAAGGACTCACTCTGTGGCATGATGCTCGACTATATTGAGACATATCAGTGGAACGCAAGAGCTCCATGTAGCTCGGCCGTGGGAGCAATAATCGAGCAAACCAACTATGAGCGCATCGCTGTATGGACTCCATATGAACTACTTAATAAACACAAAAATCGTGAGTAAATGCAACACATATCAAGCCAGGCCAAGTAAACTTAAGTATATATGTACCTGTGCGACTTTAAGTAAATCCAACAAAATCTTGTAATAAGGGAGATGATGTCGAGCCTCGATCTCGCGTGCGTATCCTCTCCTATCAGCCCACCTCCAAGATAAAGGGAGAAACGGTGGAGGTGGTGCATCCAGAGCGATCGGTGGTAGAGGTGGTTGGAACTGCAGGAACCGTTCCCAGGCCTAAACCTAACATAGATTGTGGACGTAAAATTTAAGGTGTTTTTTACTATGTATGTTATAATCATGAAAAAAATTAAATTTGTTTTCACCTGCAACAGCAGTAAAAATCTGGCAACGTCTCTCTGGGTTCCAAGCACGCCCGACCCATATTTCTATACAGGTAACCTAGAACAGCTGCACCCTAGCTGTAACCATGTAAATCATGTAGCTGCTCCAGATGATGTAGAAATCTTAAACTAACTAGGTTTTCTGAAGTGTTCGGGAACAGTACACCACCAAACATCAGCAGCAATATCAATCTCGTGTGCCAGTAGATATCCTATGGCGGTGAATCATCCGTAATCTCCGCGTCCATCGCCACCAAATGTTACCGAACAGGCATCAACTGCAATTAACTGGCCCCACTCAAAGCAGTTGGCTCCGCTGGCTGGAAACCGGTGAGCCGCTGCAACATATGAAGGTAATCGTCCTCAAGAGTTATGGTAGCCTCGTCGATGGGTAGATGAAACGTGTGCGTCTCCTGTCGCCACCGCTCTATCATAGTCGTGATCAACGCTCAATCAAACGGCAACCGGTCGATCTCTATGATCCTGTATAAACCCATATCGTGAAGGCGCCTAACTATACGGGGATGCAGTGGGTGGTCCCTAATGAACACCCATAAATCGTTTATACATCTGGGGCGGAATGTGTGGGACAGACAATGCCCATCCCAGATATGTGAAGACCTATGGTTGCCTTGTAGCAACAGTAGCTCTCGAGATGCAGGTCCGGGATGCACAGGGGGAACCTCCATGACGATGTTTGTAAATTGAACAATATTAATTAAAGTATTTTTCTGTTTGATTGTTTAACATCTTTAAATATATTGCAATATCTTTTATATTAATATTTAATCGATATTTTTTCTATATTATTACTTAGGTTAATAGATTTTCTATATTATTATTTTATATGTTGGTTTATTATATTATTTTATATGTTAGTTTATTATTTTATATGTTTATCTCTTACTAAGTATAATAGAATTAAATTATTAATTTTCATAACTATACATGGTACAATTAATAAGTATTCATATAAAAATACTTAGTTTGACAAATTTTCTATATTGTTGTTTTTATGATATTTTCTTATATTTGTTGACTAAAATTCGAGAGATTTTGTGTTTGAACAATCATTTTATTTTCAAATATTTTTGGGGTTAACATATAATTAAATAATTAATTTCAATAACTACAAAAATAATTTAGTAACTATTCATATAACAGATACTTAAGTTGATAAATTTTCTATATTAATATTTCATATGTTAGTTTCTAATATTTTTCTACTAAAGTAACACTACTGTAAATGACCATGAACAAAGTCAACTAGCATAAGATAAAATTTATTATCAGTTTTACTATGCTAAAGGGCACAACATAACACTAAAGAGTATTAAATAAAAATAAAGTCACATATTAATATACGTACAACATTAAAATCACATATAACATTAATTATTCTTAAAATAACAATTTATCTTTATTACCAAATTTTTAGCACATAAATAATCTAATTCGGATAAAAAATAATAAATTAATTAAATCATAAAACGATCACAAAATACATAGACCACAGTAAACAATAACTACTAAGCATTTTATATACATGAGTTTTACAAAAAAGTAGGTCGGAATACCTCGATTTAAAGTTTTTTGAAATGTGAAAATTTGATGACTTGGGGGCCGAAACGAGCAATATATGAGATCCACTACACGATAACACCTTGGATCCGGTGTTAGCTTGCTATAATACGGAGAAGATACACTTTTTGTGGGACGAGGGGGCTCCAATAAATATTTTTGCTTAAAAAATGTTGGGGGGGGGGGGGGATCGCTGGTTTGGGGGTTTGGGGGTGGTGCTCGTTTCTAGCCGGGGAAGGAGATGACCCGCTTTTTTAAGTAGATATAGCGCATATATAAGAGGCGCTATAATATAGGCCTTTTATATATGCGCTATACCTCCCGCCAATTTTGAGTTCAAATATAGCGTGGTGAATAACCGCGCTATATATAAAATGGTAGTCAATTTACTTTCCATCTATTTTTGTCGTTTGAGTCAAAAAGAACCACACTTTGGTTCTGGATTCTCAAAAATAGCACGTGGTGCATCTTTCTGTTAATATATTATTAAAAAAACTTATTCCTATCGAAAAGCTAACATGAAAATTTAGAGTCCATTTGGATATAAGAAATCTTTTTTTAAAAAATAAATAAAAAATTCAAAATAATGTTTGGTTATAAAAATTTTACATTTTTTAAAATCCAACTTGAAAATGCATTTTCGAATTTGAAAAACTGCTGAGAACCAGTTTTTCAATTGAAAAATTAGAAAGTTGGTATTTTTAAGTTTTACAAATTTACCCTATATTTTTGAAATTTATAAAAGGATCTCAATCAGTTATTAAACCTAGGTAACACCTACAACTACCCACCATCTAATTGAGTGGCCTTGAACTATATTTTAATATCCACTATTGAAATCTACAATTTATACTTTTACCTGAAGGAGCCATTACAACTTCTAGATTATTCGTACCGTTAAACAATTAGCATGTTTGATTGTTTGTTTCAAGTAGGATAATCAAAGTGGTTTTGATATTTTTTATAAATTGTGAGGTATAAATTATGTTTCATGATTTAGAAAAAAGTACATCCAATTATGTTGTAAAAATTATAACCAAACACAACTTGAACGCCTACTTTATCTTCAAATCAAATTTTAGTAAAATTTCAAATTTGAAAATCAATCTTGGATATTATGTCCAAACGCCTACTTAGTACTACTATATTGGTGATGAAAGTTCATCTTTGAGAAACTAAAAACTTATTTAATCACAAGTACTACTATATTAGGGATAGAAGTTGTTTTGCACTCTCTCTGTTTCAATTTAGATTAGCTAGTTTGACTTGACACAAAGGTTACGAAAAAAAAAAGAATTTTGAAATATGTGGTCGTAAAAACTTAAGGGATAAAAGTTTTGTGGTGCCATAATATTTGTGTGGTTATAAAAGCTTCTCATTAATGATAAATGAGTAAAATAAAGAATTTAAAGTTGAATTATTTTCAATTATAAGAATATATTTTTTTTTTTGAACTGATTAATAAAGAAAATTAGTGTGTCATCTAAATTAAAATAAAATAGTACTAGTTATGGAGTAGTAATCACAAGTACCAGGAGAAGACAAAAAGAAAAAAAGGTTTCCCGTCCCACTCAGAATATTTACCTGCTCTAAACAGGAGGGCAACCTTAGGTCAACAGCTGCTACGTACAGTACAAATACAGTATAGCAACTAGGGATTTCTGTCAGCGTTAATGTTCATCAAACAGAATAATTTAAATACTGTAGAATGAAATGGAAAATATTTTCATGAAAGCAGACAGCTAGTTTAATTAGTCGTAGTTCTAGTTATCTCTTCCCCAAATCATCCCCGTTCACCAGGCATAGTTCCTCAACCAATTTTACATATCATATTTTGATTTAACACAAAATCTTTTTAAAAAAAAAAAATACTAGTATGCTTGTGATCTTATGATGTTTGTGTTACTATAAGACTTTGTTATTAAGAATAAAATATAAGCTTAAGTTAAATTATTTCTAAATTTGTTGAAAACACAATCTTTTTCAAAACGAAATAATTAAAAAGTTGTGTGATATTTTTGGTAGGAATGGAGTAATTATAGTTTTCCAACCGAGGGCAGGTCACAACAAGCTACTAGTCAAAGGTTTAAGCCAATTTAATTAACACATGGTGTTAGACCATGTTGTATGAAATTTTTATGGGTAATTAACGAAATGAGGGTATGTGTTGCAAAACGCACACGCAAGTATACGTGGTCGATAAGTAATATAGGATTGTAAGTCCAGATATCGTATTCACATGAACTTGTGATTAACTATCAACTAAATTAAACCCAAATAATTAATCTATTCAATTGATTTTCAAACGTATGAATATTAAACTAAAACTAATCTATAGTGGCAAACTAAGAGATTAAAGGAAACAAGTTGGCGAAATTAGACACAAATTCAATGAGAGCCGATATTCTAGAGCTATGGGTTAGCTAACAATCTCGTTGAATCTTCCACTTAAATTGTCTAATTAATTTATCTGGTTTGTTGGTTCACAGGGTTAATATTACTCGTAGCCTTCTCCCGAAGCACTACTCGCCTATTCAAGTTAACCTAACGCCTATATTCCTATGGAATTAGGATTAACAAGAACGCATTAATAATTCTCGTATAATAACCAAGCAAGGCGATTAGGTATATCCCTATCCTAACCGCAAATTCGTTCCCGATAATCAGGTTCTAGATCTTGCTATACTTAATCTTATATGCAATCTAGAATTTCCTCTCCCGAGTTCAATCCTAGATTCGTAGATAGTATTCAATTGGTGATCAAGCAATCAAATAAATAAGCGCAAAATTGAATAAATAAACCAATATGATAAAATAGTAAGAACAATTCAAGCTTCAAACTTTAACGTTCATATAGCACCCACAACTCTAGAATTAATAAACTTTGAAATTAAAGGAAGAGAAGAGAAGAAAAACTAGTTAGAAGCCTCCTCCAAAGCGTGGTGTGCGTTCCTCCACGTGAATTCTCCTTCAAAGTATGTTATATCCCCCCCAAAAACAGGTTTAGAACCCTTTTATACATGTTGGGGGCGTGTAGGGTTGAAATCACCAAGTCCTAGCTGAATTAGGACAAAATCAGTTCTTTGGTGTCGCGCCTGGCGCGAAACTGGACAGCAAACTTTTTGGTCTTCTGTAATTAGCGTTTTGGTTGGTGCGTGGCGCCAACATGGACACCAAACTCGTACTTCTTCCAAATTCGTCCATTTTTACTTCAATTCGCATGCAAACTTTCCAAATCACTTTCAATTGACTCTTATACATATAAATAACAATAACTTAGCTCAACTCATTGATATTACACATTAGAACAACAAAAAATAGAGCAAAATGTGAGGCGATTCATATACAAAAATACATGCTTTTGGCCGAATATCAGTATGTTTGTATTAATTAATGACTAAAGTTACATACAATGATAATATAGTTTCTTTTACCGTATCAATGAAGCTTAACTTGTTATAGAATGTAAATTAACATTTTTATCGGATTATCAATTACTAATATTTATAAAAATATTTATCTGTAATTACTTGATAAATGATCTGATTGTATAAATATTTTTTGTATCGTCAATGCATAAAGCTTAAACTTACTAATTAATTGCTAAGCCATATAAGCATATTTATCGAATTCATTATCACAGAAAACAATAGGTATATTGGTAATTGGCAACCACTAATTTAAAATCTTAAATCTTCTATTTAAGGTGAGTACTGGAAAGGAGGCATGCATGTTAAAGGCACGTTGCACGGGACGGGAGTACACAGGAAGGCAACTTCAGCATAAAGAGATTCTCCTTGATTATGAAGCGATGGAATATATTTGCAGGAAACCTGAATCCATTCTAAGTAGCTGACTGTTGAAGTTGGCAGTTTGCATATGAGAGAAGAGGCAGTTTGGCTTTTGGTATATTTCTCAAGTGCATAGCTAGACAGAAGAGGACAAATACTTTGCACTGTCAAACTACCCTTCCCCGACCCCACTAGTGAAATTATACTGGGTTGTTGTTGTTATTGTTATACTTAACGTTTTAAGTTTGAGCATGTGAATGAAGAACCTTCTGATGGGAGAACGTTTTTACCTCTCTTAGTGCGTGAAATTTTAAGTTTGAACAGTATAATGAAAAATATTTCTCTAAGAAAATGCGTTTTATCATTCTTGCTGGGTATAACCGGAGACGAATAAATCATGAGAATGTTACCTCCCATGTTTGTGTATATAAGAGTACGTCGTAAGTCAATTGATGTAAGCTCGAAAATAAGATCATCATTGAAAGTACATAAAGTAAGTTAACCATGTTACCTTGGAGGTTACAAATATTTAACACGAATGAAATTTTAAGTTTGGACATTATTGTTTACCCTTAAAATGCATAACAATTAAATTTGTACGCGGTTTAAAGAATATGTTGTTTTAAAATTAATACGATTGATCAAAGAACAGCAAGTAATTGAATTAAAAGAAAGAAAAATGATCAAACCAAATGTGATGAAATAATTATGCTTGTTGCTAGGTTTGAATGCTAGAAACCGGTTCCAATCGATCCCTCGGGATTAAGTGTTGCGACCAAACACACTCACGCAAATATACGTGGTCGTCAAGTAATAAAGTGTTTAGAAGTCGGATGTCGAACCCACAAGGACTTGTGATTAACTATTAACTAAATTAGACTATCCTAATTATCTAAACAAGAATTAAACCTAGAAGTATTTGATTCTAAATTAATTAAAATAAAAAGAAAATAAATAATGAACTCTAAACGAAGGAAGAATAAATTTTTATGTATTAATGTAATGAAAACGATCTAGGGTTATGGGCTATCTAACATTCCTATTGTATTCTTCAATTGAATTGACTAACTAATTCATCTAGCTTATTGTTGACAGGGTTAATATTGCTCATAAGAATCTGTCGAGTTCTTACTTGCCTATTCAAGCTAACCTAACGCTTATATGTCTATGGAGTTAGTACTAGCAAGAACGCATTTATATTTTCTGTACATCAACCAAGCAAGGCAATTAGGTATTGTCTATCCTAACCGCGAATCCGTTCCCCGATGCCCAGGTTCAAGAACTTGCTCTACTCAATCCAATGTGCAATCTAGAATTCCCACTTTCGAGTTCAATTGGTAATCAAGTAACCAAATAATTAAGCGCAAGATTGAATAAATAAACCAATATGATAAATTAAGAAATCAAAATCAATATTCGAACAACAATAGTCATGAAAGAATCACAACAATAATCAATCCACACTTTATTTATTTTGTCTTCACCTTTCTTTCCTTATTTTTGTTTTGTTTCATATCATTATGCCATAATTTTTCAATCATTAGATACTCATGAGCTAATTATTGTAGTGTAGCAAATACACTTTAAAATATTTATTTTTCTCCCAATTTCATCTCCAAAGTACCTACTCATAAAATAAACACAATTAAGCATAAATATAGTGCAATTTAGCACTAAAGCACCAAAATATAAGGTAAGTAATGCACTAAAAATATATAATTATAGCCAAACATCATGAAGCTCGATTGCAACTGAATGGATGAACACAGATATTCCCCTCACTTCTTGGAGAGTAGATTTATAGGAACGATGAAAAGTGACTAATTGACTCTGGTTCCTTCCTTCGTACACCATAAGCAAGTTGACAAGCTGAAACATCCCATCAGTTGCTTCGCTCTGATTTGGACATGCGTCAGCCGCCGGTTGACCATCCTCGGTAGTTACCGAATGTGAAACGTCATGCATTAATTATTCCTTCCCTATAAAACTCCAGTTTTCTTTTTTCATTTTTTTACTTTCTGATTTCGAACTTGTTGAGTTACTCTCGAATCTGTTCATCAATCTTTTAAATCTTTATAACCTATTATTTACATCTTCTTATCTTCATATCTTATCTTCAAACCTCCATACCAAATCTTCTAAACTTCATATCAAACCTTCATACCAAATCTTCAAAACTTCATATTTGCATATTGAGATGGATAAGACTTCGAAATCGGTAGCCCAAAGCACTTCCCCCACAACCTTTTCCTAAGCCATCGGTGCCAAGGTGGCGCTTCCGGTAGGGGCCTCGGGTGTCATGCCCCAAACTCGGGGAGCGCGACCGGCGCTCAACCGAGTGAACTCGGCCGAACAAGCCTGTTAGATTTCCTTCTACCAAAACTCATCCATGAATAAAGAGAAAATATCTCTCATTAATTAAACACTAAGGAGATTTCATTAACAACCCCAATTTTTCATTTCTATTATTCAAAAGAGATTCATTTACGATTTCCAAAATATTATAAGTTCATAATTATAATGAAAAATATGTTTTCCAAATGCCAGCATTTCTAGTATAATTTCTATATCAATCACCACCCACAACCTGTCTACGGAGCTTCTAAGTACAACAAAAGAGTAGTATGGAAGTGCCGGTAACAAGGCACCGGTTATACCTCAAAACGCAATGTACAACTCAAATGACATCAAGCCCGGAATAGAGTAGGCTCACCAAAACCTGCTGAATAGAGATCGACTGCTAACGAGGACCAAAGCTGCCCGCTGATTACCCACCTGCATCTATTAAAGATGCAGCACCCCCGACAAAAGGGACGTTAGTACATATACAATAGTACTAGTATGTAAAGATAATTGTCCTCTTTTAAAATAGAATGCCAATGTAAGAAAGGAAAAATCGTGAAAACAACAATCAACAATCAATGATATTCAAATGCCAAGTTAAAACATAATAATTTCCAAAATATGAAGATGACACGATGAAGTGATAATCAAAATATAATGATAATATTATTTTTGGTTGGAAAATCTTTAGCACCGATATACCACTGTTCACAATACCAATGTTCACAATACCATTATTTACAATACCAATGTTCACAATACCAATATTCACAATACTAATATTTACAATACCAATATTAACAATACTAATACCACCGTACTTTTAGCACGGAGTCCGATCATGACCCGATCGGATAGGCCATCTCATTAGAGACATCAACCACAATCACTGTCAATACCAATACCACTGTACTCTTAGCACGAAGTCCGATCACGACCCGATCGGCTAGGCCATCTCATTAGAGACATCAACCACAATCACAATTGCAATTATAATTTCCAGCACAATCACCACCATGTGTGCGGCATGGTGTCCGATAACGACCTGATCGGCTAGGCCGTCTCACCACAATGTCGTGTGGATCGACATTATCCTTTTCTATAAATCAATATCATCTAAATTAAGGGGAATAATTTTATCACATCAATCTCATCCCAAATAAGGGGAATAATCACAATCCACTCCTACACAGACACATGTAGTTTCGGGGTTAGGTTATTTCAACCTACCCTTCCTCGACGACTATCGATACTCCCAAATTTTTATTTTTATTTTTGCACACAAAGGTAACATAGGTACAAATGTATTTACCTCATTATCTTTCACATTGTATGAATCTCCACTAGTAGTTTCAACCAATAACAACAACAATATTCTCTTGGCTCTTTTGGCCATTCACAAGATTCTTTATTCAAGGCACGGTGGCCGTATTTGATATTTCACACTTTCATTTCTTCCCTCTCATGTATCATCATCATAAATATCAACATATATAATATTCCAAAAATCACAACTTTAAGTTCATTAGAAATGAAAAATTTAAGCACAATAGATTTCTTTCCAAGAATTGAGTAAAATGATTGGCCATCGATGCGCAAGTTAAAATCATAAACAAGTAACATACCATTTATTCTTGAAATACTTTTCCCTAAAAAGGGCAATACACAATTTCCACTCACGAATATGTAAGAACGCAAAACACATTGAAAATACTCACAAAGCATAGCATTAGTTAAAACAGTCACATATGGGCATGACTTGAGTACATAAGCTTTTAGGCAATTCTATTTTCGAAGTCAATTTCAAAACAGTTGTGTCAAAGCTCATTTCATAATCTTTATCACATCATCTCATTTCATTGGCACCATTGGCCACAAGTATAACTTTCACTCTTGGCACGTTGGCCACACTTTATATCCCCAATTCACTTATTTCACTTCCAACCATTTTTATAAATTATTAACAATAAGACATTTTCAATCAAGACTTTAGGTACACATACGAGCAATTAAGAGTCTAAAGCATGTTGGGATTTTCTCACACAATTTGCCATCATAACCTTCATTTGAAACACGACTCAAAGACATAGCATTTTAATATACATATCATTCTTGAACACATTCCCAAAGGATAAGATAATGTGATAGGAACATTCAGAGCACGTATGGAATACATAATTCTCGGCACTTTGCTTATTCGGGACAATCGAATTTATTGGGAACATCTCAGAATATAGAATAAGGAACTTGAGACAACCATACTTGAAACTTATGGGAACATCATGGAATTCATTTCTAAAAGAGAAGTTTAGCGAACATACCTTGCTTTGAGCTTTCCTTAAATTACTACAACGTTCCGGAAATTCTAGCAATCTCAATCTATTTTGAGACATAACAAAATTGAACACAAATTAGGAAGATATTCATGGTTTTAGCTCATTTGAGCATTTTATCAAACACTAGGTGTGCAAATTTGGCTACCAAGTTCTTTTACAAGATTTCCTATTTTGCGGTCGCATAATGCAGCGCAGAACTGGTCTGCGGTCGCATAATGTACCGCAGACTTCCTCCAAATTTTGCCCCTCATCTACTTCACTCTGCGGCCATTATGCGGTCCGCGGAGTGATTCTGCGACCACATAGTGGGCCGTAGAAATGCCCTCTTCTGCCAAAATTTTCCTTTACTACCCAGTGCATTGTTCAACCCAAAAGGTCCAAGCCGCGATGAGCAAGCTCGCCGCGAAGATTTTATACAATCCTCAAACATGTTAGCCTACTCCGGCACCATGAAACCTTGAATTCATTTGCGAAATTTTTACGGGGGTTTACACTTAAGTACTTTGAAATTTTTTGGGGTGTTACATTCTCCCCCGCTTAGGATCATTCGTCCTCGAATGAGGGTCAAAATTCGTCATTTGCATTCAGTGTGGCCCAATTGTTAGTTCACATACACCAGTAGTTTCAAAATTTGGCTAACTCCCTAAATTTCCAAAAATTTCGCCAGAGTCTCCCTTGTAACTGGGCCTATCCGCCTGTCAGAGTAACACCAAAATAACTCCTAACAGCATATCCACAACCCAATAAAGCACCACAATGTATATCAATAGTACTAATCTCAACATTACAGGTATTATATTATCGAGAGTGATATCTGCACATGAGCTGCACATATTTAAATCATAACACATAGAAAGTACCTTTTAAATCACAACCACTTGCTATACAACCAAGCAAAAACATTTTCTTTCCACAACACTTTCGGCCTTCAAGGTGACCTTCTCGACTCACAGAATTCGCCATAACACATTAACGGAGGCAATCTTAACTCCCAATCTTATCTAAAAAGGATGACAAATAGATACCCCCCATAAGTCAATTATCCATTAACTTCATCTTCGCTAGCTTCCACCAGAATGATAGACAAAGGATTTTCAACTTCCTTCTTAGACATAGATACATGAAACACCGGGTACACAAAGTACAATAATATGGAAATATCATATTCATAGTTTGGCCTATTTCCTTCAAGATTTCATAAGGCCTAATGCGACTACATATATTTTACCTTTATTATCAATTCACATAACATCCTCATGGATAAAATATAGAGAATAACCCGTTCACTTTCTTCAATTCTAAATCTCTACGTCGAACACCCAAACTAGACCTCTGGAAAACTCCAACAATTAGTCTAAGATGTGCTAGCTTGAATAGGACCATAAAATTTCCTATCCAATATATTTGATCACATGATAACGCTTATATCTTGACGTGTGACATATAGGAGGCATAATCGGAAGGATAAAGACATTAGCGTCAATTATTCCTAGAAGACTATTATTCATGAAAAGGACAACAACAATTGTTTTATTCCGTATATGCCTTGTTTGGCAATAGTAGGCCTCAAAGAGAAATAGCCAAGTACGTGACACTAGTCGTCTCCTGGAGTGTAGGGAAAATTAGTTTAACTCGAAATGAGAATATTCTAGCACCCTGAATGTGATATGGGTTTTCAAAATACATGAGGTTGCACTATGCTCTTAACAGTAACTAGCACAAGGAATCTATGCCACAAGCCTATGAGGATGAAAAAGAACTTGAACACTTGTGAGATTATTATCATTCTGACAGTTTAACCCTTCCTAATAGTTGATCTTATATGAGAGGACTAGAGATACAACAAACTTGTCTTTCAAATCAATATGCTCTCATGTTTTTAGACGGTGAAAAGGATTTTGCGACCGCATAGTGGGCCACAGAAATGCCCTCTTCTGCCGAAAATTTTCCTTTACTCCCCAGTGCATTGTTCAAATATGTAAGCCTACTCCGGCACCATGAAACCTTGAATTCATTTGCAAAATTTTTACGGGGGTTTATACTTAAGTACTTCGAAATTTTCTGGGGTGTTACATCGGGACCTCCTTTTATAGAGTTCATTCTCGGTGGCTGCTCCATAGATAACGACTTTAAGGTCAAAAATACCTCTATACAAGGAGACCGAGGCAAGGATGCATGGAGCTCTGTATGCTCCATCACCTAGGAAATGCTCGAAGTGGTCCGAAGGCTACAAATGGGAAGGCAAAGACATAGTCGTTCCCAGTCCCAATGAGGATATCACGAAGCACATGGAAGGATACTTAAGTGTTTATACGTATCCTTTCATGTTTGGAATGGTAGATACGGTGATCCTCGAGTTCTGTAAGAGGTACAAAATTTGCCTCAGGAAAATTCACCCATCATTTTGGAGGATTTTGATCCTCCTCCGTCACTTCGCTAACAACACGGAGGAGCCTCGGTTCACAATTGACCATCTTCTCCGAATCTACAGCCCTCAGATCTTCCAAGGGGGAATAATCAAGCTCCCCTGTCGGGCAAAGAAAGGTCTCTTCTCCTAGATAGACGAGGACAGGGACTGAGGCTGGCACAGAAGGTTTGTTCGGATAAAGACTGAGGATCTCATTCCTTTTGAGTTCTTGACGTTCCTCGAGAAGTGGAACTCAAAACGTAAGTTTACTTCCTCTTAAGTTGTCAAAGTACTTTTTTGATTCTACTCTTCTTTCTCATTATTTGTTTTATCTGACATGCAACTGTCGCTCGAGTCCCCAATATGGTCCCTCATTTTAGGGAGTGGGTCGAGGTTATATGCAAACAACTCACCTATCTCGAGCGTGAGTGGCGCAAGCTTTCCAAAGGCAAGTGGGAACCTCGTTCTCATGGTGAGTCCCCTCCCTTTTTTTCTTGGCCATTTCTTATTGTGTCATTATTATGACCAAGTCTTTTCCTTTCACAGGTTTGCCTAACACCACTAAACTTCGGTAAATCACCGAGGTCGTGGCCTCAACCCCATCTACAAAGCCCTCCTCTTCACTACGGCCTACGGCCAAAGCTGCTGCGAAGAAGGAAGAGAAAACAAAGAAGAAGAAAATGTCTCTTGACTCCTCGGATGCTCCTGCCGAGGCTAAGAAGAAGAACAGGATCCTGATCAGGGTCAGAAAAAGCACCAAGAAAGCTGCCAGTGCCCGGGTCCCAGATTTTGAAGCTCTTCATCAGCTCAAGGACTTCCCCAAGGATGACAATGACATGGAATTCGTCATACACGAACTGATCGACGTCGCACAAGAGCTGGTAGCCCCGGAGGGGGATGATTGTAAGGCTGAATCCTCCTCAGCTCGGGAGCCCGAGGAGGAACATGTGGACACTACTTCTTAAGAAGCCCCTTTGGTACGGAGAACAACTGTTCTTGAGGGTGACATCGCCATCCATATTGAAGAATTGCCGCCCCAGCTGGAGGACACTTTAAATGAGGCTCGAGTCGCTGAAGAAAAACCAACTGACACAGCCTGGGCCATGGATGAAGTCCTCAACTAATTTTTCGAGGGTGTAGACATTGAAATGCTAGAGGATTACTCTGGATTTGTCCACTTAGATATCCCGAAAAGGGTCATACAACTGAGGTTAGGTGAGCCGAGTTCGAGCTCAAAGTTCAAAAAGTAGTTTTCCGCCCTGAGTATGGATCTTGACCGGAAGAAGACGGTCATGTGCACAGTACTGGCGGATACTAGAATGCTATCCAGGTTAGTCGGAGTGGCCATCTATCTCCATTCCTTGGTAACAGAAGAGGACCAAATGAAGATGAATGAGGTAGATGGGCCGAGTCTCAGGGACATGGTTGACTGCTCCGTCCTTCAAGCCGAGCTAGAAAAACCCCAAAAGGAGACTTCGAAGGCGAAACAAGATCATGCCCTCTTGGTTGAAAAGGTAAGAGTGCTTGAGATCGATAACGAGAGTTTAAATGCAAATGCTAACGCCGCAACCTCGCAGTTCTAAAGGAAGATAACCTTAATCGACCAACTTAGGTTCGAAATGGACGAGGTCAAAGCTTCAGTTGATGAGTTGAGGGGAAAAATGGATCTCCTAGCCTCGGAGTGGGATGCCACCAAAGAGGACCTGGCATCGACCGAAGTGCAGCTCCGAGTGATGAGGGAAAAGGCCGACAAATGATCTCGGCTGAATGAGGAGCTCCGAGCACAACTTGACTAGGCCGTTGCAGAACGGAGCTCTCGGGCAAGAATACACTGTGCTGAAGTCCAAATAGGAGGTGGCTTCGAATGAAGTATCGGTAGCCCAGGACATGTTGTCCTAGTACAAGAATAACGTAGAGGTAGTCGAAGCCCATATAATAACGAAGGCTGGATATATGAAGTGGTTGTCTCATAGAGAGACTCTCGAGGAGATCCAAGCCCGGGGGGTTGACCTAGAGGCCGAGATCGAAGAGGATAATAGGCTCGAAGCCGAGGCCAAAGCGAGGTACCAGCCCGATAGTTCGGATAGCGAGCTGGGCTCTGATGAAGACTAGGCAGGAAATGCCTTAGCTTATTTTTGTCTCTTTATTTTCCTTAGTTATACACTATGTACTTTGGGGTCATTTTGTAGTGCCTCTGTAAATACCTTTTGTCAAATATATATGAAATTTCTCTTCGGCAACATATTGTGTCCTTTAACTTTTTTGCATTTGCTTATGTTTAAGACTTAAGATATATAACTTGTGTCGCGGACTTAATATGCCATCGATACCTTAGCATAGAATTTGGCATTGCTTAAATTGTTCAACTTCTAAAACCCGGATAAGGCCTTGGTTAAGTAATAACTCCGAGTTGTTTTGACTTCGGAGGACCTGATAAAAAATAAAACGAAGTCTTTGTTAAAATATTTGAATGATTAATCCGGACATAGCTAATCTTTGCCAAATGTGTCTCTTTTCACGGTCGTAATGTGAGATCGATTGACTTGATCGGGTTGGAAGCAATCTTTATGGATTTAAAACGTGTAAGGACCTTACTTTTTATGTAGTAACTCAAACGTCTCCAAGTCGTTGTGATAAAAGCTCTAAAGGCTTCGTATCTTAAGTTAGTCGTGTCCTTTCGTGATTGGGCCTGCCATGTAGGCTCGGTGCCTTCAAGATTTAGTAGCCCAATTTTCCCGATCATATTGTTGGGTAGCAGTCCCCGATTCGGGGTGACCCGTAGTCTTAGGGATCTTTAGATGGTTGGGCACAGTCTTGTGGATTCTTACTGCCTTCGGGGTTTTCATGCCCCCATTTAGTGGTGGCTCGTGGTCCTAGAAGGTTTTGAACCCTATATTCAATCTAAGTGACGTAACGATAACATTGCTTGTACGAATGTGAATCGATGAAATATAGAAGGAGAATTTCTTTTTATTTACTTTAAATGTAGTATAAGTAATTGAATATACCAAAGTTATCCGCCATGGCGAGAATGAGCTATACGGCCACGGTTCGTTTGACCGTTTGACCCTTACAATAAATCCTAATATTCAAGCCTTAGCTTTCGATGTCGAATTGGATTGCCTTCTAAATTTCCGATCTTGGGTCTTCGATTCCTAACTCAAGGGTTGATAGTCCCCTACTACTCGAGATTAAATTTTGAGGGCTCGAATACTATTGATCCGATATGGGCGATCCGTAATCCCCAGTCTTAGATCGGTAACACTAGGGTAGCATGCTTATTATTGCCTCGTTAAAACCTTACCGTAAAACTCACTTCGGGAAAAAATCGGTCTAAGGAAAAAAGAGTACAACACATGCTTTCAGAACTAATCCTTAGACTTGGCTTCAATTGAGTACCTACATGGGTTAGTTCAAAGTGTAATAAACCTTAAAGGAATTTATGTATTCATACCTTAGCAGTAATATCTCTTTACGTGTGCCACTTTCCAATTGTTTGGCAGTTATATGCCATTTTTGGATAGTATGAGCCTTTCACGATTATACTGGTAACTTTATACGGTCCCTCCCAGTTCGGACCTAGTTTTCCGTCATTCGACTTCTTGGTATGCAGTGTGACTTTCCTCAATACTAAGTCTCCGACTTAAAAGTGTTGAATGTTTGATCATTGGTTGTAATATCTTTCCATTCGCTGCTTTTGTGCTGCTAACCGGACTAGGGCGGCTTCTCGCCTTTCGTTTGCTAAATTTAGGCTTGTGGCCATGGCCTCATCATTCGACGTCTCTGTAGCATATCAGAACCTTAAGCTCGGTTCTCCCACTTCTACCGGAATCATAGCCACTGCATCGTAGACTATAGAGAACGGTATTTCACCGGTACGCGACCTCGAAGTTGTTTGATATGCCCATAGGACCTCAGAAAAAATTTCTTTCCACTTTCATTTTGAGTCGGTCAACCTTTTTTCAGGTTCTGCAGTATAGTTTTGTCTGTTGATTCCGCTTGACCGTTTGCACTCGGGTGGTAAGGGGTTGATAAAATCTTTTTGATTTTGTGATCTTCAAAGAACTTATTGACCTTGCTATTGATGAATTATCTCCTCTTGTCACACGTAATTTAGGTTGGTATCCCAAATCGGCATATTATGTGATCACATATGAAGTGGGTGACCTCTTTTTCTCTAACTTTCTCAAACGATTGAGCTTCAACCCACTTGGAGAAGTAATCTGTCATGCAAGATGTATTTCATTTTTTCGGGTACCCATGGTAAAGGGCATACGATGTCCATCCCTCATTTCATGAATGGCCAAGAGGAAAGGACCGGGTGAAGCAGCTCTCCCGGTTGATAGATTATCGGGGCATGCCTTTGACATTCATTACACTTTTGAACAAAGTCCTTTGCATCCTTTTCCATTTAGTTCCAGTAATATCCGGCCCTGATCAATTTCTGAACCAATGATTCTGCTCCTGAATGGTTTCTGTAAGTATCCTTGTGAACTTCCCTCATCACATAATCGGTCTCCCGGGGCCCAAGCACCTTGTTAATGGTCTGATAACCATCTTCAGTATAGTTTTCCGTTAACTAAGCTAAACCTGGCAACCTTAGTTCGAAGGACCCTTGATTCTTAAGGATCTGATGGCAATTTTCCCTTCTGAAGGTAGTCTATGTATTTATTTCTCCAATCCCAAGTCAAACTCATTGAGTTTACCTCGGCATGACCTTCTTCTATCACCGAGCTCATCAATTGCACCACCGTTTAGGAATTAAATTCATCAGAGTCGACTGACGATCCTAAGTTAGCCAAAGCATTGACCTCGCTATTATGATCTCGGGGCACATGTTGTAATGTCCATTCTCTGAACCGATGTAACACCACTTGTAATTTTTCCAAGTATATCTGCATCAGGTCTTCTTTGACTTCGAACATCCCGTTAACTTGGTTAACAACGAGGAGGGAGCGTACTTGGTTTCGATAACCTCAGCCCCCAGGATTTTAGCCAGTTCTAGACCTGCAATTATAGCCTCATATTCGGCTTCATTGTTAGTCAATTTTACAGTTCTAATATATTGCCTTATTATATTACTTGTGGGTAGTTTTAATACGATTCCCAACTCGGACCCTTTCGTGTTGGGAGTACCATCTGTGAATAGGGTCCAGACCTCCGAGCTAGTCCTCGAGGCTAGTAATAATTCTATATTGACCTCGGGGATCAAGGCCGGTATGAAATTGTCCATGAAGTTTGCCAAAATCTAAGACTTGATAACTGTTTGGGGTTTATATTCAATATCGTACCCGCTAACCTCTACGGCCCATTTTGCTAGCCGAACTGAGAGCTCGGGTTTATGCATAACATTCCTTAGCAAATACGAGGTCATGACACATATAGGGTGACATTGAAAGTATGGTTTATTTTCCTAGATGTGCTTAACAAGGAAATCGCTAATTTCTCTAGATGTGGATACCTCGTCTCGGCATCACCTAGGGTTCTACTAACATAATAGATAGGAAACTGTGAACCTTCTTCTTCCCGGGCCAGGACTAAGGGTGGGCATAAAATCAGAAAAAATGAATTCCAAACTGAACCGAATTAATTTGGTATTTAGATTTTGATTTTTTCGGTATTTCGGTATATTTCGGTACAGAAATTGTGATATTTTGGTACGGTATACGGTATTGAATTTTTAATATTTCGGTATACCGAAATATTTTAAGTCCAAGCCCAACTCTATTTTTATTTTTCAGCCCAATAAGCCTAAGCCCAACACCTCAATCCCCCTAATTCCCTAATCCCTTTGCTCTCAAGTAGAATTACGGGTAGTATCTGCTTACCCCTTTCTCTTTTCTATCATTCTCGTTCTTGGTTGCTTGCAGGTTTGTTTCATCTAAGGACTAAATTTACCCTCTTTCAGTTATTGTTAGCAAATATTTGACTTTGACTCTAGTAGATCAAACTGGCATGTTTGTTGATATGGTTAGGTTAATGCATTTTTGGCTCGACCAGGCAAGGAATCAAAAGTGAGAAAATATTGGAATTGGTACCATTAGACACTGGGAAGGGTTCTGACTTCTGATACTTTTGGCAGCAGTAAATATTTTCTATGGAATCCATTTAGGAGATGCAGGGACTTCTTGGAATGTTGGTTTTGTTGTTACTCTATTTGTATTGTTCATCACTGCTGCCATTCTAGAGATCAGAATATGGATGACCAAGAATAGAAAATCTTCTATACGTGATCCATTCATGTATTATAAGGATTTTGCTTTATATTCTTCTTCATAGTTCTTCCAAATATCATATCAAACACAAATTCTTTTACAGTTCAACCAAATACAACAGCCACGACTATTGTCTACCAGGCAACAACTAGCTTAGCACATCGTGTCCAGTCCACTGTCCACTCCATTTATATCATCTACTCAGTTAATGTATCAAATCGAAACCATAACGAAACCGTACCATACCAAAATAAGAAATACCAAACTGTACCGAACTACTTTGGTACGGTATTTGGTATACACAATTGATAAATTGAATACCGAAATACCGAACCAAAGTTTTTAAATACCAAACTGAAGTACCGAATGCCCACCCCTAATCACGACACCACTTACCGCTACCTCGGAGACTGCCAAGTAAAGGTACATCTACTCGTTCGCTTTCGGGGTGTGCAACAAATGAGGACTTGATAAGTATAGTTTGAGTTATTCCAAAGCCTTTTGGCGTTTCGGGGTCAAATAGAAGTCGCTCTTTTTCTTTAGTAATGAGAAAAATTAGTGGCTTTTATCCGATGATCTAGAAATAAATTGTCCCGGTACGACTATCCGCCTGGTCAGCCTTTGTACCGCCTTGACGTTGTCAACCAAGATGATATCTTCTATGGCCTTTATTTAATCTGGGGATCAGTTATATAAATATATAAACGTTGTTAGTTCATTTTTTCTTATATACATTATGCCATAGTTGAGTTTCCAAAATACAACTCGATCCAACGACCACTCCAACATACATACATGACCCACATAAACGTCTACGGAGCCTCTAAGAGCACAAAAGAGAAACATGACAATGCCGGCAACAAGGCCCCGGCTATACCTCAAAATATCAAAACTTATACAAAAGAAGGACTACACGGCCCCTGGGAAAAATAGGGCTCACCAAGACTGTTGTGAGGAGAGAAGGAGAGCACCACCTATCTGCGATCGGCACTATCTGCGATGGAACCACCTACATCCATTCAAAGATATAGCGCCCCATGCAAAAAAGATGTTAGTACTGTCGAATAGTACTAGTATGTAAGGCAAACACCAATCTTAGCAGAATAAACAGTGAAACAAAGAGAAGGCAGTCATAATAATCAATAAGAGTTTCATAGAAATACAAAGAAAACACCAAGTAAGGGTCACATAGTTTCCAATTCAATCTTTCTATCTTTTTAGATTAATAATCTTTACTGCCAAAGCCACAACTCACAATGCCACCGCGTTTTTACACGGATTTCGGTCTCGGCCCGACCGGCTAAGCCATCTCAAGTGAGACATATCCATATCCACAATGTAATTGAATAGTTCCAATACAAAGGCCACCATGTGTACAGCATGGCGTCCGATCTCGGCCCGATCGGCTAAGCCATCTCACTTGAGACATAACCTCTTTCAATTGTCTACTCAATTCATATTTCTTTCCCATCTTCATTACATGGCACAAACAGCCTCATTTATTAAGTAGTTCTTGGCACTTGGGTACATTTTACAATCCAAGTCTTTCCCTTTTTATTTGTTCAAATAACATCATCATTCATGTCGATAAGTACCATATAAAATAATTAGGGAATATGAATCTTTCAATCAAACACACTAAGGCAAACAATTCTAGTATAATCAAGTTGGAACTTACACCAATTATTCGGACACCAGGAGTTCGATTCTAAGAAGAAGAGAGTTAGCCATACATACCTCAATTGCGCTCTACAATTATCCGGAACCCTTAGCAACCTCAATCTATTTTTGCAATATACAAATTGAACCCAAAATTAGGAAAATGTTCATAGTTCTAGTTCACATTTTATTTTTCCCACACTCTTTATCACATGCATGCAAGATGAACCACTCTCATACCCATGAAGTATTACCCTAGTACCCCATTATAGCTATGTTTGAAATTAAGAGATGGGGTGATAAAATCTTACCTTTTTGGATGAAGAAATTAGGTGCTCTACTTGAGTATTTCCAAGCTTTGAGCGATGGTTGAAGATTGATTGATGAAAATTAGGCCCTCCCTCTAGAACCCTCTCTCTCTCTCTCACTAGAAATATGATAAATGAGCTTCAAAATGGACTAAAGGGGTGTTTTAACGGAATGGGGGTCGGATTTTAAATTAAGAAAAATGGTGCCCCGACACAAGACTGCGGTCACATATGCGACCGCATAACGGTTATGCGGTCCGCAAAGTGACCGCAGAAATGGCCCTCAGAGGCCTGAACTTACGACTCAGGTATGCAACCAGTATGTGGCCTGCATACTTATTATGCGGTCGCATAATGCACCGCAGAACTCCCTCCGTAGAAACCCAAGAGGAATTATGCGACAGATATGCGGTCTGCATATCGATTACGCGGTCGCATAATCGACCGCAAAACTGACCTCAAATTGGCCAAACTTACTGCTTCACTCTGCAGCCATTATGCGATCCGCAGAGTGATTATGCGGCCGCATAATGGGCCACAAAAATGTGTTCTTCTTCGAAATATTTTACTCTCAGTCCGTAGGGTACTGTTCAATCCAAAAAGTCCGAACCGTGGAGAGCAAGCTCGCCGCGAAGAATTTCTACTATAGTAACGCAGGAATATATCTTGGCACCACGAAACCCCGAGTATTTTGGTTAAAATATTTACGTGTTCTTACATTTTGGAAAAAATTGTAAAGTTGGTGAATTGAAGTCTTCAACGATAATCAATTTTCAACAAGTTGTTCGTTAATTCGGTAAACTCGTTCCAACTCTTAAGTTTTAATATTATAGTTTTGTTTGTTTTATTTATTTTCTATTACTTTATTAATTAAGATGGCTTCCTTAAAAAACGTTTTGGTAAAAATAAGGGAAAATTCAAGACTGACGAATCTAGTACTCAATCTGTTCCTCCTCCACTGTCCCGGGCTCCCCGAACCAAACCCCATATCCATCCTACACCTGCTATTCTTGATAGCGATAATAGTTTATTACAATTTACTGAAAGTCAATTTGCCATAATATTAGAGCTGGTGAACAATTAGACCATGAATTAATGAATGCTCTTTATTCTAATCCAACTATTGATGAAAATAATGACGAGAAAATAGATTTTGATAAAACTCAACCGGATGATGATACATCAACTAGTCCTGCTCCTGATGTTAACCCAATTAGTGATAACCGTGCTAATCCAAATGATGCCCCATCTGATACTCTTGTTACTACCCCTACTTTTTCTAGAAAACGGATGAAAACATTTCCCGTTTGGCCATTTTTTACTCAACTAATTTCAGAAAATAACGTTAAGTGTAAAACTTGTGGCACGAAGTTAGTTTTTTAATAATTTGGATCGTGGGGGGGAAGGGGGACGGGAACTTTGGCTAGACACATATTGAAACACCCTCAAGATAGAGTAAGATATCTTCATATGAAAGCTTTGGCCGAGGGGAAAAGTCTACCTACTCCTAGTCAGGTTGATCCTAGTACCGGTTCAAATCAATTTCAATCGGGAATTAACACTGTTACCGGTGGTATTTTATATTATGGTCCAAAAAAAGATCGGGAAGAATTGGCAAAAATGGTAACTATTATGTGCTTACCCTATAATTTTCCTTCTGACCCTAACTTTGTGCATTATATTAGAAAAATCTTTAATCCTACTTATAAAAGTTTTCCTCGCACAACCGTAAAGAGCGATATTTATAAATATAAACATGAATATGAATAATATTTGCGCTATTTATTTACTCATATAAATTGTCATGTTGCTATTACAACTGATATTGGTAGAAGTGGTAACAACTATGATTACCTTACTGTTACCAGTCATTGGATTGATGAGGATTGGATAATGCAAAAGCGCATTATTTCTTATAGAATAATTACTTCATGTCACACAGGGGAGTTTATTGCTAGCACCGTTACAGATATTTGTAGATATTTTTGCATTAGTGATAAAACAATGTCAATTTCAATGGATAATACTACTACTAACACAAATGCTATAGCCTTGCTTACCACTACGCTAAATTCTGCATTTAGTGACATTTTTCATGTTAGATGTATTTGTCATATTTACTATTTAATTATGGGTGATGGTATGCGAATTTTAAATATTGAAATTGAAAATGTTAAAATGGCTCTTAACTGGTTTTTTTATTCAAACCGTAGAAGTAGACTTAGAGAATATTTTAAAAGATGCGATGAATTTGGCCTAAGAGAAAGAAAGGTTCCTAAACCTTGTCCAACTAGATGGAATTACATGTATGAAAGTTTGGTTGTTGCATATGAATATAGAAACCCTATAAAGTCAACATTTAATGCACATGTAAGTGATGATGATGAGCACCTTACAAATGGGGATTGAGCTAATGTTAAAATACTTGTAGATTTTTTAGAAAAATTTCATATTGCTACAAATGAATTTTCCGGGCAATATTATCCTACTATTTCTAACTGTTTAGTTTATATTGCAGAACTTGCAAATTTGTTTGCTCATTTTTCAGAGGGTGGGGAAATTTATAAACTTGCTATTAATTCTATGAGAAAAAAGTTTAAAAAATATTTTTTCCCTATTCCCCATATTTATGATATTTCTGCTTTGTTAAATCCTTGTATGAAATTAGAAGGTCCTCATTTTTGGTATGAAACTATTTATAATAGTTTAGCACTTGAAGATGAGGAATTGTCTCAACTTCCGGAAGCAATAGCCTCAATTAGAATAAATGCTCAAACTATTTTTAATGTTTATCAAGTTGCATTAAATCATGCTAGACCAAATGTTCCAACTCCTTCTTTCTCTGTTCTCAATCATCTAAAAGAATTGCGGGAGTAAGAGCACTTAGTGCTTAGGCGGGATTTCGGAGTTCTCAAGGTTCTAGTAGTAGTGATTTTTCACAACTAAATGAGCTTGAAGTTTATTTGTCGCAGGGAATTGAGGAAGTGAATCCCGACGGCTCCTTTAATCTTTTGGAATGGTGGAAGGACAAAGAAAAATACTTTCCGGTTCTTTCAAGGATGGCCCGAGACATTTTAACTATTCAACCTTCAACAGTGGCATCAGAGAGCGCTTTCAGTCAAGCAAAACTTCAATTCGATGATTATAGAGCGTCTATGAGGGATAGCTTGGAAAAATTAGTACTTTTCAGAGATTGGATCCGGTCGGAAAGAAGAAATTTTGGACTTGCTGAATCACACCCAGATGAAGACGAAGCTTACGAAGAAATGCTAGTTGAACTTGCGGAGGATGTTTCTTCGCCCGGAAGTGGCGATGACCAAGCTGCTTTTTCGCCTCCACCAATGGAAATTCCTCCAAACCTTGATGGATTTATGAAGTTTGTAAGAGATACCATGTAACTTGTATGAACAAAAATTAGTATGTATTATGTAATTTATATTTTTGCACATCTTGATTAGTTTTTTTTTCTTCTCAATGGTGGTATTAGCACCTTGTTGTGCTCATTTCATAGGGGGGATGAAGACTAAGAAAGATATTGCCATGTTTTTTAATTCTATAATAAAATAACAAGGCATTGATTTTAATATCTCCTTACTATACTTTTGTCTTTAGACTTTAAATTTGAATTAAAAAATATTAAAAACTTTAGGTCACAATTCTATAATAAAATTTACAAGGCATTGCCTTAGATATTATTTTTAACATCCTTTTGTCTCTAATTTCTATTTAATTTATTTTAAAAAATTCATTGGGCCCACTTAGCCCATTTAGCCCGTGGGCCGGCACCGTTTAGCCTGGGACCAAACGGTCCCGGTCCCGGGCCGGTCCCTACAAAAAGACCACTTAGCCCGGGACCGTTTGGCCCGTTTAATTTGGGACCGGCCCGGGACCGGGACCGTTTGGACCGGTCCACTTAGCCCGTTTAGGCCCGAGACCGGCCCACTTGCCACCCTTAGATACCATGAATCCAAGGAACTTGCTCGAGCCGACTCCGAAAGCACACTTCTCCGGGTTCAGCTTCATATTGTATTCCCTTAGTATGTCGAAGGTTTCCTGCAAATGTTTTAAATAGTCCACTGCTCGCAAGGACTTAACTAACATATCGTTAATATAAACCTCCATTGATTTCCCTATCTATTCCTCGAACATTCGGTTAACTAAGCACTGATATGTGGCACCGGCATTTTTTAATCCAAATGGCATCACGTTATAACAGTAAGTGCCGAACCTAGTTGTGAAAGAAGTTGTACCCGGAATAGGCATCTATAAAGCTCAGCATCTCATGCCCAGCCGTCGCATCGATTATTCGGTTGATGTTAGGCAAAGGGAACGAGTCCTTTGGGCATGCCTTATTCAAGTCCTTACAATCTACACACATTCTAAGATTGTTTCCTTTTTTATGTACGAAGACTATGTTAGCTAACCAATCATGGTACTTGACCTCTCAAATGCAACCTATTTTTAAGAGTGTAGATACCTCGTCTTTGATGAATGCGTGCTTGACTTCGGACTGTGGCCTTCTCTTCTATTTGATCGGGTGGAAGTTTGGATCCAAGCTCAATTTGTGAGTAGTTATCTCTAGTGGAATTCCTGTCATGTCTAAGTGGGACCATGAAAAACAATTGGCATTAGCTTTCAGAAAATTAATGAGTATTTTTCCTGAGCTCGGGGGTTAATCCCGTGCCCAAGTATACCTTTCTGTCTGGCAGATGCTCGAACAATATGACATATTCCAGTTCCTCCATTATTTATTTGGAGGCATCGGTATCATCAGGTGCTATGAAGGATCTCGAGACCCCGAAGTCATCTTCCTCATCCGTTGGGAAATCCTCCTATTTTTCTGGCTCGGTCGGGGTCGGGAGCAATGATTGCTATTTGGTGCCTTTCTCTTAGACCAATCCCTCACTTTTTGATGGCGTGATTGCATGCACCGGTATCACTTCCTCGACAACGAACATCTCATTTACAACTGATTTCTCCCCGTAGACCATTTTGATTCTACTTGGGGTTGGAAACTTCAACGCTTGATGCAAGGTCAACGGTACCGCCCTTAAGTTGTGGACCCAAGGTCTCCTGAATAAGGTGTTGTATCCCATATCCCCCTCGATTATATAGAACTCCGTCTCCTGGGTGGTTCTGGCTTTGTTGACCGGTAGGGTAATTTCACCCTTCGTTGTTTCGCATGCCGTATTAAACCCATTCAGTACTCGAACTGCTAGTATGATCTGATCCAACATCCCCTGTTGTTCCACGACTCTCCATCGGATGATATTGGCCGAGCTACCTGGATCAATTAACACACTCTTAACTCGAGATTTATTAATACGTATAGATATCACCAGTGCATCGTTGTGAGGTTACATGATGCTCTCGGCGTCCTCGTCGCTAAACGAGATTGATTCATCCCGGACATAATCTTAGTTCATTTTTCTCTAGTGATAGATACTTTGGTGAGTTTTATCATTCATCCTTGTGGAACATCTACTCCTCCGATAATCATGTTAATCACATGTTGATGTTCTTCCTGTTCGATTTGCTTGTTGGCATCCCTATTTTTGAAATGGTTTTTGGCCCGTTCACTTAGGAATTCTCGAAGATGCCCATTGTTGAATCGACCAGCCACTTCTTCCCTTAACTATCGACAGTCCTCAATTTTGTGACCCTGATTATCGCGATATTTACATATCAAATTGTGATCCCTCTATGCGGGATCGAACTGGAGTGTCCTTGGCCACTTATTCTCCTTGAAGTCACTGATGACTGACACTATACTCGTTGCATCCACGTTGAAATTATATTCTGATAGTCTCGGGGCGTCTCTAACCCAGGATGGTCTGTCGAAATCGTTTCTATCCACCAACCCTCGATCGCTCGGACCCTGATCATTTATTCTATCGTTCATGATCATATGGTGATTGGGTCTGTTTCCCCTTCTATCTGAGTTGTAAGGCTAGTATCTATCTCGGGGTGGTCTCGACTCCTGATCCAGTATTCTTTTAGGCTTGTCATTTGCTCTATTGGGATAAACTGACCCCGAGGGAGCCCCTAGTTGGTCGTCCTTGACTCTGATCTTTGATTGGTACCTGTTGTGGATATCGACCCAGGTACTGCTGGGTACTCTACCACGTTTTGCTTCAGTTGTTGAGACACAACCAAACTTCGAGGGTTGAGTCCTAGAGTGAATTTCTGAACGGCTCAATCGTCTATGACCGAAGGGAGGTTCATTCGTTCCATCTGGAACCTCGACACGAATTCCCTGAGCATCTCGTTATCCCTTTGCTTGACTTTAAATAGGTCTGATTTCCTCGTTTCAACTTTGATAGCATCGGCATGGGCCTAAATGAAGGAATCTACAAGCATAGAAAATGAATTAATAGAATTAGGAGGTAAGTTATGGTACCATATCATTTCTCTCTTGGATAAGGTTTCCCCAAATTGTTTCAGCAATACTAACTCGATATCGTCATCCTCGAGGTTGTCGCCTTTTATTGCACACGTGTAATAGTTCATGTACTCGTTTGGATCTGTGGTCCTATAGTATTTGGGAATATTAGGCATGCAGAACCTTTTCAGAATTAGCTTTGGTGCCGTGCTCGGGGGGAAAGTTTTCTGAATGAATTTCTTGGAATCCGACCCCTTCAATATTGGGGGCACTCCTGAGATTTGATCGACCATCGAATTGTAAGTTTCCACCTTCTTGTCGTTCGCCTCTATCTTCTTCTCGCCGGATTCCACCCATTTCATCAGTGCTTCGAGCATTTTCATCACCTCAGAAGTTTCTCTCCAACGGCTTCTGTGATAATATTTTCCTCCCTCCGCGAATCCTCTCCAACCCATTCGGGTTCGGCAATGTTGTGCGCATGATTTTGCTTGCAGCATCTCAAAAATCAAATGTAAGCTAACTCCATCACCTCCACCTTCGGGTTCCTCACGAGCCGATAGCCAGGAGTGCTCCGTGAATGCTGTTTTCAGGATCAGTCGCAGGTTTATATTAATAGCAACCTCTGAATTGGCATCGGCTGGGTCAGCGATTGGAATTCCATTAGGGTCGACGGGGGGCACGCCATTTCTTGGCACCGCGTTATTATTTTCACCATGGTGGCCTGACTCTGCTTCAACATTCAAGTGAGCAGATTGGGAATTTTACATGTTGAATAATCCTGAAATCAAACTTCAAAGAACAAGCATAAAATAGAGTGTGTTATAAAGATTCGTATTAAATTATCACTATTATCCATAGCCCCACGGTGGACACTAAACTGTTTATCCTTAAAATGAGTAACAATTAAATTTGTACGCGGTTTAAAGAAAACGTGGTTTTAATTTAACATGAATGGTCAAAGAACAACAAGTAATTGAATTAAAAAAAAATAAAACAATCAAACCAAATATGATGAAATAATTAAGCCTGGCATTAGGTTTGAACGCTAGAAACTTATTCCAATCGAGCCCTCGGGATGGAGCTTGGTTACAACTGAATGGATGAATAGTTGATGAACACTTTGAACAATTGTTTAAAGAAAAAAGTAAACTTTCTTGCTTTGATGCGTACCAAAGTGACCCAAAGTATGAAAAGGTTCTCCCCTTTATATAGTAGGTGAATTTCACCCCTAATACAAGTATAAATAAGGTGAAAATCCTTTCCTTCCTTTTTGTTTTCCAAGAAAACACAATCCGCAATTCATATGGGGCGTGATCCGCATCGTAATATCCGGCTGATAGCGGATATTTAGGCTCCTCGTTCGTCCTCTTTAAACTTCTTCCCTTTGACCTTGATTATTCGTTTCACTCGAGCTTGATTCTTTCCATGTTTGTCCATGCTTGGTTCCCAACGTATCATTCATCCTCCCCCGGGCTCCGATCTATGGGTACCCTCGGCCTTCCCCGATCCAGGGTCGCATCACGTTGTCCCTCATTTCTTCATTGGAAAATCAAGGATAACATTATCCATAATTTTATCTGTACATAAGTATAATGAAAAATATTTCCATAAGAAAATGTGTTTTATCACTCTTAGTGAGTATAACCGGGGACGAATAAATTAGGCGAACCAAAACGTTTCAGATAACGAATGCTAAAAAAATGTTACGAGAGTCATTTCATTTGTTCTCTTAATGTTTGCAAAAAAAAAATTCCATTCAAAAAATAAACTGCAACCACATATAAATATGAAGAACATAATTTTATTGATAAACAATGCAGGGATAATTCTGCTTATTCCTTGATTCTTCTCTCCTCATTATCTCCATGGTTCGAGGACTGGAGCAGCATATTTCTCAAACGTAGGATGATGCGGACTTCCTTGGAATGTATTTGATCTCTATTAAAGAATATTATTGTGGAGGATCTTCTTGAAGTATTTAATTATCAAGAAGTATTTGATCGCATCTTGATCTCTTTGTGAGTGTTCCATGAGTTAGTGGAATTTTCGAGATGATATCAATTTTTGAGATCCTTTTTTAAGGGAATATATAACCCTTTTTATGGGAGTGATCTAAGATTAGGGTAGAGTAGCGTCCAAGTTAGGTTTTAGGCAGAATAGCCTCCAAGCAACCCTAATAGACTCCTAAAATTTCAAGAGTTATCTTGTAATATCTTGAATTTTGGATTTAGCCCAAATTTTGTATGGGCTTGATCCGTTATAATTTTGATATCTAAAAATGCTCTCTACTTCAAGATTTGTCGGGGTTTAGTCTTTCCAAAACTTGAAGACGTGACTTGAAGTACCCGACCATCGCACCAAATAATTTTGAAACTGTAGTTTTCCATTTGCAGGAGGAAGATATGAAGGGAAGAACTGGTCCCGCTGGGCGTGCCAAAATTTATAACAACTAAAATTTTGTTCCTGAAAATAATAATTAAGATAAGAAATATAACGACAAATAGAAATATTTGTATTTCAATAATTTATGTGGGTTACACAATCTTTGAATAATCTTAAGTTAAAAGATGTAATACTTTAATTCTTCTCCTCACGACCGTCAATTCGAGAGATTCGCTTGTTCATGAATTGATAGTCCACTCATTGTTAGGATTTGACCATGAATGCGGAGTTAAGCTTTGATCACATATGTGGAGGATGGAAACTTGTGGCTCACTACTTGGAGATGACGACTTCTTGTTATGCGGAAAACATGCCAATCACCACTGGAGAGGAGAGCTTCTCTATATATTTCTATAATTGTCCCGCTTTTTGGCCTTATGGAGACCCATATTTATAGCTGTAGGGGAGGGAACTTGTGATAAATACATATCTTTTTCCTCCAATTTGATTGGCCAACTTGAGTCATCAAATATATCACTAAAGCTATGTGATAAACTCGCATATAATTGGTTGAACCATATTATTTTAAAAATTTGCGATATTTGATTGGTCCTTGCATTTGACTTGGCATGCTACATCACTTATGCACGTGGCATAATTCTAGTGATCCTTGATTTGACTTGGCATGCCATGTCATATGACACATGGCATGGACCTTGGGCTTATCATTTGAAGTTCGACAAGATGGACTAACCCAATTCAATTGGGCTCTTAATTACATCCATATATATTAGGTTTAAATAATAAATTCAATTATACTCTCCAATAATACTTGTTTGGTATAACACGTCTGTAAATTTAAAATATGATCTAAATAATTTAATGAACTTAAACTATGGGTGTCAAGAGGTTGGGTCGGGCCGGGCTAGACGAAAAGGAGACCGCCTGATCTCTATACCGATCCGATTACCGGTTCCAAGCCTCGCAAGTGAAAATTTGAACCAGAACGGTTCCGGGCTTAAGGGGCCAGGTCGGGCCGGTTTTATTTAATTGTTTTTGTCTATTTTGTATAACTATCGTAATTTATATTAAGATAAAGTAAAAATATAAAACATAAAAATAATTTTATAAAAAGAGTGTTTGAATAAATTTGAAAGGCTTTAAAAGCCTTATATTTGGAATTTTGAACAAAAACTTCAAAGGCTTTAAAAGCCTTATATTTGAATATTTCATTAAGAATTTAAGTTAATACAATGATGATGAAAAACAAATTAACTTATAATTTGCAAGTTCTTTTTTTAATTCAAACTTGCAAATTAAAGTGTACATTTTACAATAACTAAATTAAAGAAAAATGAGTAAATTCAAATTTGAATTATTAAATATAAATCAACAACTTCAAAGGTTTTGCATTGCCTTAGTATGTTCTTCATAATCAATATGAACTTCTTGGCTAACTTCCGGAGTGTTAAATTCAGATAGGTTGCGATGTGTTAATATATCTCCAAGTTCCTCATCTTCTGGTTTATCAACATCTTCACGTCCTTGATTTCTCCGTTACGATCTAATTCAATCTCTGAAACATACTAAAACTTCCAAAGTATTGCTTCCCAATTAGTGACAGGTGTCTCCTAGTTGTTGTCTTGCTTGACTAATTGTACTCTCTGATGCAACACTTGAAATTGGCATATTTAGCACGTCCCGGGCCATTGCAGAAAGAATAGGAAATTGTTTTTCATTTTCATGCCACCATGACAACGGTAAAAATTTTTTTGTGCGAGGCTCTATTTGCTTTTGCAAGTAGAATTGAAGTTCATAAATGTTCCTGCTACTGGTTTGAGTGCAAGAAAATGTAGGCCAAACATTAAAACCATCAAGGTCTTTATCTTCATCCATAGTAGCAGATGTAGTAGAAGTAGTACAATGAATAGTGGGATTAACATTGCCTACATTATTAGCAGCAGCATCAATTATATTTGCATAATAATTATATAATTATTGTAAATAATTATTTAGATTGTTCATACAATAATATATATCTGGATTTTCAGTTAGTTCAATCTCCATATAAGTATATAAAGTATTGATTAATTGGTGACAATTAGACATCTGAATAAAAGGATTTAACAGCACCAATTAAGTAAATAGGAGGAATTGGAAAGAAATATGTTTTGAATTTTGCTTGTATTTTTTCAACAGCATCCATATATTTTTCTTTCTTCTTGAATCTGAGAGTAGAGAAGAAATTTCATATATACGTACTAAAGCCATAGTAACAGTAGGATAATATACTCCAGAAAGCTCAACAGTAGCTGTATAAAATTTATGTAAAAATTTAACAACATCAATAATGGTCTCCCAAGTATTAATTGTTAACATACGGTTTTGTGATTACCCAAAAGGTCATCTTATTTTTTAGAACTCGATTCTACGCTGTTAAGCCTTAAAAATCTAATTTTTACCCTCCTCTATTTGCGTGCGCAGTCCGGACATGTGTTCCGAAAAGCTTTTATGTTGAAAATTGATGAAAATAAGAATTTATGCCTTAAAAGTTGATTTTAGTTGACTCCGGTCAATATTTTTGATAAACGGGCCCGGATCCATATTTTGACGGTCCTGATGGATCCGCATCGAATTATGGGACCTGAATGTATGCCCAAAATCAAATTCAGAGGTCCCCAACTCGAGTTATAAATTTTTGATGAAAATTAATTATTTTTAAGAATTGATTGATGTTGGGCATTGTTAGTACCGAGTTCGTATTTTGGTTTCGAAGCCCGGTACAGGTTCATTATGATATTTAAGACTTGTTTGTGAAATTTGGTGTGAAACAGAGTTGATTTGACGTGATTCAGACGTCCAGTTGAGAAGATATGAATTTTAAAGTGTTCTTGAGAATTTCATTTGATTTGGTGCTAAATTAGTAGTTCTAGGTGTTATTTTGGCGATTTGATCGCACGAAAAAATTCGTATGATGATTTTAGACTTGTGTGCATGTTTGGTTTGGAGCCCCGAGGGCTCGGGGGAGTTTCGGATAGGCCACTGGATGTTTTGGACTTAGAAAATCTGGTATTTTGCTACAGCAGATGTTCTGGCATGTCCTTCTTCGCATTCGCGAAGGTACTCTCGCGAATGCGAAGAGTAATTTGATGAGGCCAGAATTCTCTTCTTTGTGAATGAGAAGGCTTGGTCGTGAATGCGAAGTGATGGGTGTGTTACCCTTCGTGAACGCGACAAGCTCATCGCGAACACGTAGTGTTAGGCACTGGGGGGGAGTCAGTCTTTCCTTCATCGCGAACGCGAGTAATGTCTCGCAAACGTGAAGGCCGGGGGGTAGCCTACGCGAACACGAACAAGGTCTCACGAACGCGAAGGCTTGATAGCCTATACCCTTCGCGAACGCGACAGTGTTCTCGCAAACGCGATGAACACTGTCGCCTAGCACTTAACAAAATCCAAAAACGGGAATTGGCCATTTATTTCATTTTCTCAAAAACCAAACGGACTATAGGCGATTTGCAAGAGTTATTTTCTTCCCCAAAGTGTTGTTAAGTGATTCTAAACCATTTTCGTTCAATTACCCATTACATTTTATGAATTATCAACCTAAAATCTAGAGTTTTCATGGTAGAATTAGAGGTTAGGGTAGAAACTAGGGATTTCGGAAATTTGGGGATTACCTCAATTTGAGGTCGGATTCTAAAATTAATTATATATTCGGGCTCGTGGGTGAATGTGTAAATGGATTTTGGTCCGAACCTCGGGTTTTGACCAAGCGGGCCCGATGTCGATTTTTTGATTTTTTGGAGGAAAATTTTGAAAATTTAATTTATGCAATATAATTGATTCCTTTAGCAATATTAGATGTTATTGAGTCATTTTTTAATAGATACGAGTGGTTTGGAGGTGAATTCTAGAGGAAAAGCTATGATTGAGAATTAAGTGGCATTCGGAGGGAGGTAAGTGTTGTGTCTAACCCTGCCTTGAGGGAATTAGGAACCTAAGATTATTTGTTATGTGAAATTCATGTGAGCGGCGTATACGTGAGTTGACGAGTACTTATGTGCCGCCAATTTACCCGTTTTCCCTATTTTTTCCCATTTTTCTTATATTGTCTCTTTCCTATGCCTAATTGCTACGTGTTTAGACTAGTGTTGTTAAATTGATCGTTCTTATCATGTTTACGAATTTTCTGGTGATAATTGAGTATTTATTTCAAAGTTGAGATTTATATTGTGGAACCAAATGTTAAAGTAAGGCTTGTACAAGTTGTTCTATCTCCCTGTTGTTAATTGTTCATTGCATTATGGTAAGGGAGAGTGTTAATGCACGAAGGATGATGCCGTGCTATATTGTGAGTGTTTATGCACGAAGGGTGATGTCGTGCCATATTGTGAGTGTTAATGCACGAAGGGTAATGTCGTGCCACATTGTGAGTGTTAATGCACGAAGGGTGATGTTGTGCCATGATATGAGAGTAAAGGCACCAAGGGTGATATCGTGCCGTTTCTATTGATTTTATGGTGAGATTGAGAGTAAAAGCACGAAGGGTGATGCCGTGCATTTTTCCTTTACTGTATTCGTACTCCTGTTGATTCATATTATATTTGTTGTTCCAGTTCTCATTCTGCTGTAGCTCTTTACTTCGTATTTTCCCCCAGCATGTATCCCCTCCCGATAATTCTTGTCTAGTTCTTCATTACTGTTATTTGTATATACACTATTATATTGTACACGTTGATTTGTAGGTGCCTTGCCTTAGCTTCGTCACTACTTCGTCGAGGTTAGGCTCGACACTTACCAGTATATAGGGTCGGTTGAACTAATACTGTACTCTGCACTTTCCGTGTAGATTTTAGTACCGGCTCGGGTTGATCGAGATTTTAGCTGTTAGACCCGCTATCCGGAGACTCAAGGTAGATTTGTCGGCGTTCACAGACCTTGAAGTCCCCGTCTATATTTTCAGTTTTATTTATTTCATCTAAACATTTGTATTTCTTTCAGACTATTACTTGTAATGAATTCTAGAATACTCGTGAATTGTAACTCCAGATCCGGGTAGTAGTAACTAATGCAGTCTTTATATTATTTCGCACTCATTATATTTCACCTTAGCTAAATTGATGTTATTTACTGAATGGGATAAGAATTGGTTTAATGATTTTCTAACATTGACTTGCCTAGCAAGTGAAATGTTAGGTGTCATTATGGTCCCGATGGTCGGAATTCCGGGTCGTGACAAGTTGGTATCAGAGCACTAGGTTGCCTAGGTCTCACGATTCACGAGCAAGCTTAGTATAGTTTGAAGGATCGGTACAGAGACATCTGTGCTTATCTTCCAGAGGCTATGAAGTTTAGGAACAAATTTTACTTCTATTCTCCTCTGTCGTGCGATGTTGTTTTCTCAATACTGATTGAACTCTTCTACTCTTATTCTCTCATAGATGGCGAGAACACGTACCGCTTCCTCAGCTGAGCAACAGCCAGAGCCTCCTATGGAAGCTCCTACGAGGGGCAGAGGCCGAGGCAGGGACAGGGCTCAGCCCAGAGCCCGAGCAGCAGCCCCAACAGTGGAGCCTCAAATAGATCTTGATGAGGAGATTCCAGCCCAAACTATTCCTGCCGGACCAGCTCAGGTTCCGGAGGGGTTCATTGCCACCCTAGTACTTGAGGACGCTTTGGTCCGTTTGGTGGGCCTTATGGAGAGTGTGGCCCAGACTGGCGTATTTCCCATGGCACCAACAGTCTCTCAGGCTAGAGGAGGAGCCCAAACTCCCACTACTCTCGCTCCGGAGTAGATAGGTCCCCAGTATCAGGCTCCAGCAACTCAGCCAGTCGGAGTAGTTCAGCTGATTGTTGCGGCACAGGCCAGAGATGGGCCAGCTATGTCTTATGAGGCTTTATGGAGATTGGAGGAGGTTTATTGATAGACTTGCTCAGCCTATCAGATTGGAGATGGCTAAGGAGACTGGGAGTGAGATTTCTTTTCAGGCGGTTGCTAATGTCGCCAGATGAGTCGAAATGGTTCTTACTCAGGGAGGTCAGGGTTCTGACTAAAGACCTCGTTATTCCGGTAAGTTCAGCGGTGCCCCATCTAGAGGCAGGGGTTCTTTTGGTAGAGGCCATTCTCCCAGGCCATTTCATTCAGCACTCCAGGCATCCCACGGTGCCTCAGGTGGTCGTGTTCCTCATATGCCTTATTTTGACCAGCTAGCCTACAGTGCACTACTAGCTCTTATTAGTGCACCTCCACTCCAGAGTTATCAGGGTGGTTATTCAGGTCGACAGTGTCAGTTTCAGAGTCAGCAGTCACAGCAGCCAAGGTTATGTTATACTTGTGCTGATCCGAGGCACATTGCTAGATTTTGCCCTCGGGCAACGGGCAGCTCACAGCATCAGAGTTCTCGTGCCATGGTTCCGACACTAGTTGCTACACCACCTGCTCAGCCAGCCAGAGGCAGGGGTCAGGTAGCCAGAGGTAGAGTTCAGACTATTAGAGGTGGAGGTCAGGCAGTTAGAGGTGGAGACCAGCCAGTTAGAGGTCGTCCTAGGGACATAGTTCAGAGTGGTGGGGCCCAGTCCCAATGTTATGCTTTCCCAGCCAGGCCTGAGGCTGAGTCTTCTGACACTGTTATCACAGGTACTGTTTCAGTTTGCAATAGAGATGCTTCGGTTCTATTTGATCTGGGGTCTACTTACTCCTATGTGTCATCCTAGTTTGCTCCATATTTACTTGTGCCCCGTGATTCTTTGAGTGCTCATGTGTATGTGTCCATACTAGTGGGAGATGCTATTATTGTATATCATGTTTATCGTTCATGTGTGGTCACCATTGGGAGTCTTGAAACTCGTGTAGATCTTCTACTTCTCGATATGGTTGATTTTGATGTCATACTGGGTATGGATTGGCTGTTACCTTATCATGCTATATTAGATTTTCACGCCAAGACGGTGACCTTAGACTTACAGGGGTTGCCTCGATTAGAGTGGAAAGGGGCTCTTGGTCATTCTACCAGTAGGGTTATCTCTTATGTGAAGGCTCGGCATATGGTCGAGAAGGGGTGTCTAGCTTATTTGGCTTATGTCCGTGATTCTAGTACGGCGGTTCCTCCCGTGGATTCAGTGCCAGTTGTTTGTGAGTTTCTAGAGGTATTTCCTGCAGACCTACCAGGGATGCCACCCGACAGGGATATTGATTTCTGTATAGATTTGGCCCTGGGCATTCAGCCCATTTCCATTCCACCATACCGCATGGCCCCGCTAGAGTTGAAAGAATTGAAGGAACAGTTGCAATATTTGCTTGATAAGGGCTTCATTAGACCTAGTGTCTTGCCTTGGGGTGCACCTGTGTTGTTTGTAAAGAAGAAATATGGATCGATGAGGATGTGTATAGATTATCGATAGTTGAACAAAGTCACCATCAAGAACAAGTACCCATTGCCGAGGATTGATGATTTATTTGATCAGCTTCATGGTGCCTGGGTGGTTTTGAAGATTGATCTGAGATCTGGCTACTATTAGTTGAGGATTAGGGCATCTGATTTTCCTAAGACAGCTTTTCAGACTCGGTATAGGCATTATGAGTTTCTAGTGATGTCATTTGGGGTGACCAATGCCCCAGCAGCATTCATGGATTTGATTAACCGGGTATTCAAACCCTACTTGGATTCCTTTGTGATTGTGTTTATTGATGATATTTTGGTCTACTCCCACAGCCAAGAGGAACATGAGCAGCACCTTCGGATAGTTCTTCAGACTCTGAGAGACAACCAGTTATATGCTAAATTCTCAAAATATGAGTTATGGTTGAGTTCAGTTGCTTTCTTGGGTCACGTTGTATCAGTAGAGGGTATTCAGGTGGATCCTAAGAAGATTGAGGTAGTTCATAACTGGCCTAGACCTACATAGCTATTGAGATCCATAGTTTCTTGGGATTAGCAGGTTATTACCGTTGGTTTGTGGAGGGGTTTTCATCCATAACAACCCCGTTGACCAGGTTGACTTAGAAGGGTGCCCTAGTCATGTGGTCAGACGAGTGTGAGGTGAGCTTCCAGACGGTATTGGTGTTACCCACAGGTTCAGGATCTTATACAGTATATTGTGATGCATCTCATATTGGTGTGGGTGCGGTATTGATGCAGGGTGGCAAAGTTATTACATATTCTTCGCTGCAGCTAAAGGTTCACGAGAAGAGTTACCCTGTTCATGATCTAGAGCTGGCAGCCATTGTTCACGAGCTAAAGATTTAGAGGCACTATCTTTACGGCGTGCTATGTGAGGTATTCACGGATCATCGGAGCTTGCAATATTTGTTCAAGTAGAAAAAACTCAATTTGAGGCAGAGAAGGTGATTGGAGCTATTGAAAGACTATGATATCACCATATTGTATCATCTTGGGAAGGCCAATGTGGTAGTCGATGCTTTGAGTAGAAAGTCAGCTAGTATGGGTAGCCTTGCTTATATTCCTGTTGGAGAGAGACCGCTTGCATTGGTGTTCAGGCCCTGGCCAACCAGTTCGTGAGGTTGGATGTTTCTGAACCCAGCCGTGTTCTAGCTTTTACAATTGCTCGGTCGTTTTTGTTTGAGTGCATTAGAGATCCGCAGGATGACGACCCTCATTTACTTGTCCTTAGAGACACAGTGCGGCACGGAGGTGCCAAGCAGGTTACTGTTGAAGATGACAGAGTTTTGAGGATGCAGGGTCGTATTTGTGTGCTTAATGTGGATGGACTTCGTGAGTTGATTCTTGAGGAAGCCCACAATTCCCGATATTCTATTCATCTGGGTGCCGCCAAGATGTATCAAGACTTGCGGCAGCATTATTGGTAGTGGAGGATAAAGAAAGACATAGTTGCATATGTAGCTCGGTGTCTAAATTGCCAACAGGTAAAGTGTGAGCATCAGAAACCTGGTGGTTTACTTTAGAGGTTAGAGATTCCTAAGTGGAAGTGGGAGCGTATCACTATGGATTTTGTTGTTGGACTCCCACGGACTCAGAGGAAGTTAGATGCAGTTTGGGTCATTGTGGACAGGCTGACCAAGTCAGCGCACTTCATTCTTGTGACAGTTACCTATTCTTCGGAGCAGTTGGCGGAGATCTACATTCGTGAGATCGTCCGTCTTCATGGTATGACCGTGTCTATCATTTCTGATTGAGGTACGCAGTTCACCTCGCACTTCTGGAAGGCAGTACAGCGTGAGTTGGGTACGCGGGTTGAGTTGAGCACAGCATTTCATCCTCAGACGGACGGGCAGTCCGAGCGCACTATTCAAATCTTGGAGGATATGCTCTGCACATGTGTTATAGACTTCGGAGGATCGTGGGATCAGTTCTTGCCCCTTGCATAGTTTGCTTGCAACAACAGCTACCAGTCGAGCATTCAGATGGCTGCCTATGAGGCATTATATGGTAGTCGGTGTAGGTCGCCAGTTGGGTGGTTCGAGCCGGGAGAGGCTTGATTGTTGGGCACAGACATAGTACAGGATGCCTTGAATAACGTCAAGATTATTCAGGATCGACTTCGCACAGCTCAAACTAGGAAGAAGAGTTATGCCGACCATAGAGTTCGTGAAGTTGCATTCATGGTCGGGGAGAGAGTGTTGCTTTGGGTATCACCCATGAAAGGTGTAATGAGGTTCGGGAAGAAGGGCAAGTTGAGCCATAGGTATATTGGACCTTTTAAGATTCTGGAGAGAGTGGGAGAGGTGGCTTACAGGCTTGCGTTGCCACCTAGAATAGTAGTTGTTCATCCGGTATTCCATGTGTCCATGCTTCGAAAGTATCACGGCGATCCATCCCATGTGTTAGATTTCAGCTCTGTCCAGTTGGACAAGGATTTGACTTATGAGGAGGAGCCGGTGGCTATTCTAGCCCAACAAGTTCGCCAGTTGAGATCAAAGAGTTAGCCTTCAGTTCGAGTGCAGTGGAGAGGTCAGCCTTTTGAGGCAGCCACTTGGGAGTCCGAGTCCGATATGCGAAGTAGATATCCCCACCTTTTTACCAGCCCGGGTACTTTTCTATATCCGTTCGAGGACGAACGGTTATTTTAGAGATGGAGAATGTGATGACCCAAAAGGTCATCTTATGTTTTAGAACTTAATTCTACGCTCTTAAGCCTTAAATTCTCATTTTTACCCTCCTCGATTTGCGTGCGTAGTCCGGGCATGTTTCCGGAAAGCTTTTATGTTGCAAATTGATGAAAATAAGAATTTATGCCTTAAAAGTTGATTTTAGTTGACTTCAGTCAACATTTTTTGGTCAACGGGCCCGGATCTGTGTTTTGACTATCCTGGTGGGTCCGCATCGAATTATGGGACCTGGGCATATGCCCGGAATCGAATTCGAATGTCCCCAGCTCGAGTTATGAATTTTTGATGAAAATTGAAAGTCTGAAAATTAATTATTTTTAAGAATTGATTGATGTTGGGAATTGTTAGTACTGGGTCCGTATTTTAGTTTCGGAGCCTGGTACAGGTTCATTATGATATTTAAGACTTGTCTGTGAAATTTGGTGAGAAACGGAGTTGATTTGACGTGATTCGGACGTCTAGTTGAGAAGATAGGAATTTTAAAGTGTTCTTAAGAATTTCATTTGATTTGGTGCTAAATTCGTAGTTCTAGGTGTTATTTTTGGCAATTTGATCGCGCGAGCAAGTTTGTATGATATTTTTAGACTTGTGTGCATGTTTGATTTGGAGCCCCGAGGGCTCGGGGGAGTTTCGGATAGGCCACAGGATGTTTTGGACTTTGAAAATCTAGTATTTTGCTGCAGCAGATGTTCTGGCATGTCCTTCTTCGCGTTCGTGAAGGTACTCTTGCGAACGCGAAGAATAAACTGATGAGGCCGGAATTCTCTTCTTCACGAATGCGAAAGCTTGGTCGCGAAAGCGAAGCGATCGGGGCGTTACCCTTTGCGAACGTGACAAGCTCATCGCGAACGCGTAGTGTTAGGCACTGGGGGAGGGGAGTCAGTCTTTCCTTCATCGCGAACGCGAGCAACGTATTGCGAATGCGAAGGCCAAGGGGGTAGCCTACGCGAACGCAAACAAGGTCTCGCGAACGGGAAAGCTTAGCAGCCTATACCCTTCGCGAACGCGATGAACACTGTCGCCGAGCACTTAACAGAATCCAAAAACGGGAATTGGCCATTTATTTCATTTTCTCAAAAACCAAACGGACTAGAGGCGATTTTCAAGAGTTATTTTCTTCCCCAAAGTGTTGGTAAGTGATTCTAAACCATTTTCTTTCAATTACCCATTACATTTTATGAATTATCAACCTAAAATCTAGACCTTTCATGGTAGAATTAGGGGTTAGGGTAGAAACTAGGGATTTCGGAAATTTGGGGATTTAGACCTCAATTTGAGGTCGGATTCCAAAACCAATTATATATTCGGGCTCGGGGGTGAATGGGTAAATGGATTTTGGTCCGAACCTCGGGTTTTGACCAAGCGGGTCCGGGGTCGATTTTTTGACTTTTTAGAGGAAAATTTGAGAAATTTAATTTATGCAATATAATTGATTCCTTTAGTAATATTTGATGTTATTGAGTCATTTTTTAATAGATACGAGTGGTTTGGAGGTGAATTCTAGAGAAAAAGTTGTGATTGAGAATTAAGTGGCCTTCGGAGTGAGGTAAGTATTGTGTCTAACCCTGACTTGAGGGAATTAGGAACCTCAGATTATTTGTTATGTGAAATTCATGTGAGCGGCGTATATGTGAGGTACTTATGCGCCGCCAATTTACCCGGTTTCCCTGTTTTCTTTCGTTTTTCTTATATTGTCTCTTTCATATGCCTAATTGTTACGTGTTTATACTAGTGTTGTTAAATTGATCGTTCTTATCATATTTACGAATTTTCTGGTAATAATTGAGTATTTATTTCAAAGTTGAGATTTATATTGTGGAACCAAATGTTAAAGTAAGGCTTGTACATGTTGTTCTATCTCCCTATTGTTAATTATTCATTGCATTATGATAAGGGAGAGTGTTAATGCACGAAGGGTGATAACCATATTGTGAGTATTAATGCACGAAGGGTGATGTCGTACCACATTGTGAGTGTTAATGCACGAAGGGTGATGTCGTACCATGATATGAGAGTAAAAGCACGAAGGGTGATGTCGTGCCGTTTCTATTGATTTTATGGTGAGATTGAGAGTAAAAGCACGAAGGGTGATGCCGTGCATTTTTCCTTTACTGTATTCGTGCTCCTGTGGATTCATATTATATTGGTTGTTCTAGTTCTCATTCTACTGTAGCTCTTTACTTCATATTTTCCCTCCAGCATATATCCCCTCCCGATAATTCTTGTCTAGTTCTTCATTACTATTATTTATATATACACTGTTAAATTATACAAGTTGATTTGTAGGTGCCTTGCCTTAGCCTCGTCACTACTTCGTCGAGGTTAGGCTCGACACTTACCAGTACATGGGGTCGGTTGTACTGATACTGTACTCTGCGCTTTCCGTGCAGATTTTGGTACCGGCTGGGGTTGATCGAGATTTTAGCTGTTGGACCCGCTATCCGGAGACTCAAGGTAGATCGGTCGGCGTTCACAGACCTTGAAGTCCCCGTCTATCTTTTCAGCTTTACTGTTTCTTTCATCCAAACAGTTATTTTTTTTTCAGACTATTACTTGTAATAAATTCTATAATACTCGTGAATTGTGACTCCAGATCCGAATAGTAGTAATTAATGCAGTCTTTATATTATTCCGCACTCATTATATTTCACCTTAGCTAAATTGATGTTATTTACTGAATGGGATAAGAATTGGTTTAATGATTTTCTAACGTTAGTTTGCCTAGCAAGTGAAATGATAGGTGTCATCACGGTCCCGACGGCGGGAATTCCGGGTCGTGACAGGTTTGGATCAGTACAATGCGCATTAGCAACTTCAGTTATAGGCAATCTATTTGTAGCAATATTTTTAATATAAGTATGTGTAATTCCATCTAGTAACAATTTCATATGGCATGAATCTGGGGTTAAGGCTATGTTTGGTATACTTAGTCTTAAATTTCCTAATTCTAGATTGTCTATTATTTCCTTGGATAACACCAACTGCTCTTCTAACATGAGTAATCTCAGTCGAAAATAAATCAAGGCCACTTTTAATAATTAAATTATAAACATGACATGTACACCTAACATGAAATATTTCGTCAAGTGGTGGTTGTAAATACAATCTTAATATTGAAATAGCGGCATTATTGTTAGAAGCATTATCAAAAGACATACACAATACTTTTTTATTAAGATTGTAAAATGCAACAACTTCGCAAATAGTAGTACTTATAAAAATAAAAGTATGACATCTTCATCATATTTAAAAGCGATAATACGTTTTTGCATACAATAATTATCATCTATCCAATGACAAGTAATTGTCAAATAATTATTTTCATTAACAGTATGGCTAATATCATAAGTTAGAGTAACTCTACAAGGAAGGTGGTCAAACAAATAACGTATGTATGTCTGATATTGTCCATGAAGTCTAAAGATATTAGATCTACAAGTACTTTTAGGGATACCTTTAAATAAAGGAAAATTCTTTGAATATACATAATAAGATATGATGAAGAAGCAAAAGAAAAAGGTAGACAACCCAAAGCAATTATTTTTGCTAACTCCTCACGATCCTTCATTTTATCATATTTCATAAGTCCTTCAGTACTAGGGTTTAGAGTTCCTTGATTTTTATCTAAATCAGAGCCCCATTCAATAGGATGAGTAATTCTCATATGTCTACTAAATGTTCCAGTCCCCCCAAAACTTCCTCCAGTCTTATGTTTAAAATTATCTTTATAAATTTTGCATCTAACTCTATTAGTATTCTCTATTTCGTCAAAATATTTCCAAACTTTACTTCTTCTTCTCCGATTACTAGTAGTCAGGGCCACAGGTGGTCTACTACTAGTGTCACGACCACCACCCCTGCTACCAACTCCAACACTACTAGGTGTAGATGGTGTCTCATCTTTAATTTCTAATTCATTATCTTATATACCGTAATTTTTCTGTAATTGTTCATAATCTATATTATTATCAGGTGATGTTTCATAAATATGTGTAAAGTCATTTGAATTACTACTAGAAGTTGAAGTAGTACCTCTTTTTCTATTTTTTCGATTACCCCGATTAGCAACCTTATTACAAACTCATTTTGCAGCATTAAACATATTGTGAAAATTTAACTACTAAAAAAAATTAAATATGCAAATAAAATATTAATTAAGAGAAAGAGTTGGAACGAGTGCACCGAATTCCAAAATAAATTGAACACTTGATAATTTTTGACGTCTTGAAATTGAATTTTGCAACTCCGATGTTACCACGAAGAAACGTCAATTAGTCAAAGTTCAAACTTCAAATAATACCATAAATAAAATTCCAAAAAAAATGAGAGCGAAATAGTTAGATTGCAATTTAGGTGAAGAATGAGAGAATGACAATTGAGAATTTGAGTTTGAGAATTGAGAGATGAGTGAAGAAATGAAGAAGAGGAGGGAGTCTATTTATAGTTTTTCAAAGAGCTAAATTAGTAAATAATAAAAATATTATTTTTGAAACAAATGCCCAAAGAAGGGCTATTCTTGCAAATTAGCCGTTGGGCGATGGTCAAAATGGCAGCTAACCGTTGCCAACTTTCAAGATTATAAATAAAATAATTTTGAACTAGCCGTTGAACCGGTCCGGTCCGATTAACCGGTTCAAAAATGACATGACCTTACTGGGTCGTACCGGTCCGTTTAATCGGTATCAAAAATCTCCCCGGCACAAGTCGGTTTCCGTCCCAACCCAGTCCTGCCCGGACCCCTTACTACTGGACCGGTCCGGTCTAAAACTAGTCTGGGCCGATCCGAAACCGGACCAGCTCGGCCCGTTTGACACCTTTAGCTTAAACCCAATAAAATTTAATCGTCTACTCTTACTATTGAAATTTTTACATGGTTGAGCATTTTTTAAAAGTTATTCAACAAAATGATATTACTTTTTGTTTATTCTATAAATTTCAAAAAAAAATACAATCTTAGCATATTATAAAGATTATGCCACAATTAATGGATGCACAAATTAAGGAATGCCACCAAATCAGAAATTTAATATAGCTAAAAGAAATTTATCTCATATTGGGATTTTTTTTGGGGGGGGGGGGGGGGGTTCATTTTGAATCTACATAAAATATTTTCAAATCCCTCCTAATACTTATCCACTGTTGTTCCAATCTTTTCTGCCTTCACTCTACTTCTTCTCTGTAGATAATACATTTACATTTATAATTTATATATTACTGTATATATGACCTATAAACAAATACACATATTTGATGTATTATTTATGTATTTTTGGTGTATCTGATTATATTTTATGTATATTTGACATGAATTTTTTATTTTATTTTTTTTGTAACTATAAGCTTTTTATTAATAACCAAAATATTATGTACAAATCAGCCAGACTTTATAACAAAGTCTGCTTCTCTCATCTCTTCTATCAAGAGTAATTCTCTTTTAACACTAGAAGACTTTTCTATCGTTATCTATTGCTTATCTATGAAATCTATACTTTTGAAGTAGTATCCTAGTGGTATTATTGGCTCTAACATGACAAGTATATGCAATCTCTCTAGACATTGTTTCACATGTATTATCCTTATGAGCAAACAGCATGTTGTTCCTTTCTATCCAGACTGCATAAACATATTCTGTAGACACCAGCTTCACTAGCTTTGACATGAATTATTGTTCGAACGTCTCCATGTCTTTGCAAATGTAATAAATGTAATATATATCTTATAATGATATACATTAAATAAACAGGGTATATTATTGTTATTAGGAGATAATATTCAAACTTTCAATATAATTTTTTAAAAATACACATAGTATATTCAATGTGTTTAATTTAGTATTGTTAGAATTGTTATACTTATCTAGTAATAATGATATTATTTTATTTTGTTTGGTTTCTTCTGTATATTATTATACATTATATATTCTAGATTTATTAGTTTCATATTTGTAAATGATATAAAATCAAAGAAAATATGTTTTTGAGGTGCATTATTCTTAATTTTGGTGTATGATTTAAGAGTGTTTACCGGACAGGCTGGACATGAAAAAAACAGTATGTCTGGTTAGTGGAGCGGGGCTGGTTAGCGAACTGGGGTTCCGGGCTAGTAGCGGGTTGGGATATTTTGGGTTTTGGTGGGCCCGTCCGGGTTCGGGCTTATCGGGTCCGAACCGGGCTGGGTTCAATTTGTTTTTAGTGTATTATATTTCCTTCTTCAATGTAATTGTTACTTAAGTGTTTGCAAACTTTTAAATAATAAAATAAGTATTTTAAGGCATAAAATTAAACTTTTAAATTTTAAAGTTTAAAGTTTTAAATTTAAAATTTGAATTTTAAAATTTAAAAATTGAAATTAAGTGGCTACATAAAATTATTTAATAAGACCAATATGTAAGGATCAAACTTCAAAGACCATCATTTCATATTTTCATTGCATAATAATACTTCAAATTAACTTGTCTTATAAACTAACACATTAAGCTTAAATAAGTCTAAAACTTTCAAAATAACACAAATTGTCTCAAATCAACTTAAATACGAATTCCTGGAGGACGCTCAAGACAACCCTTGATATGCCTCCTCAAACCAGTTGTGCCCTCCCACTTTCAACGAACATTAAAGACTCGACCACAGTTCTTGCACTCTACTTTGATAGCTTCTTCATTTTCTTCTACCACCTCAAAGTGTTCCCAAATATGTGAACGCACTCTAGAAATATGAGGCGTGATTTAACTTGAACCTAACAAAAATGGTAACCACACTTCACTGATAGTTGTAATTTTGTAGTGGCTACCGTAAATAATTGATAAAACTTGAAATATTAATTAATTGAGAACTTGAGAGCAATAAGCAATTCAATAATCAAGAGAGAATTAGATTAAAAGAAGAGAGCAAGTTGTGAGAACAAATGAAGAAGAGGGGGACTATTTATAGTTATTAAAGGGTTAAGAATGCAATTTATGAATTATTAGGAGTGGAGGGGCTATTTTAGTAAGAGGATAGGACGAAATGGCTAAAAGTATAAAAAATGGCCGTTGTCCAACAGTCATTTTTATTTTGACCGTTGGCAACGGTCAAAATTTAAAAAAAAAAAAAAAACTTTACCACTTAAATCGGGCTGAATCGGGATGGAACACGGTTAAAACTCTTGAACGGGTTAGCGGGCTAGCCGGGTTCGGATGCACCAGTAGTCAAAAAAGGCCTGACCCCGTCCGACATAACCCCCTACCTAGCTAACTCGTCCCACCCCTTATTGAACTGGGCCGAAACGGGTTGTTAGTGGGCCGGCCCAGCCCGATTAACACATTCCTAATTTTGAGGTGTATGATTTGTTGCCTTTGTTTGAGAAAGTGATACCGTGTATCGAAGGGAATCTTTCGAGATTTAATTTTAAGCAAATAAATAGAAACATAATATTTTGGTTGATTATCGTCTAGTTTAATTTTTGGGATTGTTGTTGAATCTATCCTCCCTCTGTTTCAATTTAGATGACACACTTTTTTTGTTAGTCCGTTTCAAAAAGAATTACATATTTTTATAATTGGAAATAATTCAACTTTGAACTATTTATTTTACCCTTAATGAGAAGTTTATATAACTACACAAATGTCATGACCCCATAAAACTTTTACCCCTTAAACTTTTAAGACCACAAGATTCAAAAATATTTTTTTTTCTTAAATTTCGTGTCAAATCAAACTATCTCATCTAAATTAAAACGGCGGGAGTGTTAATATTAAGTTGCCATGAAAGGACAATTAACTGCTGCTGCTACGATTATGCAAATATTCTTAAAATGTTGTCTAGTTTTGTTTTTTTTCCTTACTATTCGCGAGGGTTGTGCATTTGGATCGAATATCCAAGAATCTGAACTGATTCATCCTATTCGGATTTTCGGATTTTGGATCGGATATGGATTAGACTTTTTAAAAATTTGAATATTCGGATCGGATTCGGATTGGTATAATTTTAATCCGATCCAATCCGAAATCCGAATTATATGGACATGTATAAATATTAGACTTACATTTTAAGGTTAAATCTTCTCATTTCATTCGCCTCTCTTTAGACTCTTCTTTCTTAGTTTATATATCGAAATCTCTCTCTAACTTCTCTTAAGATTTCTTTGTCCGCTTTTCTTAAGTCTTACATTTGTGTCTCTCATTCTCAGTCTCTCCTTCCTATTAACAGACAATGATGCCTCTTCTTTATTAGACACTAGTGGAATTAGCCGCGCTTCGTGCGACCATAGAAATTATTCAAAATATTACTATATTAAATAGTATTTCTTGATTTTTATAGTTATTGATTTATTGATTTTATAAAACGAAAACCAATCTTTGATTCTACTATGGACTATTACAATGAATAAATGGCATATTACAACAGATTAAACTACATTCACAATGCAAAATCTCCTCTTAAATTCACAACGAATGTTAATTAAATTTCAACTTTAACCAATTGAAAGTGAAAATCAAAATCTCAAATATAATATCCTTAATTTCATTTAAATTGCACGACCCCTTCATTTTACTATCAAAAAGGATTTCTAACACATTGTCCCTTGATCTGCCAAAACTAAATTATGCTTCTAGCTCGAAGAGTACCTACACCTTATCTATCTAAGGCCGTAAAATTAAACCCAAAAGTCCTCGACACCTTATCATACGATTTCAACCTATGATATTGCACCTCATCGATCTCTTTTTCGTTCAGTTAATGATCTCTGACTAACCATTTATCGATATTAGTTAGGCGAAATATTTGCTAACTTTTTTGCATTATCTTGGACAAATTTTTCCTGCAAACTCGTACAGATTAATAAGCCTAAAATCAGTAAAATATGTTGGAGAATTTACCCTTGGGAGAAGCACCAGATTTGTATGACTTTAAACTGTAGGAATTGTGACACCATAGGAAAAACAGAGAACAACCTAAAGACATCCTAAGCTATACTTATTTAATAGGTCTACTAATTAATACTACCTTGTAAATTCATCCGAGCGTTTGTACTATATTGACCCATTTTGAATACAGCTTGATGACTTCTGCTAAAGATTTGGTTCAATACTTAAGTCATTGTCCTTGCAAGATTACGTAAATTGACTTCTTTTCAAAAACATCGAATTTCTAATCTTTCCTGATAAAACAAAATATTATGAAAAAAAGAGATGGCGCCATTAGACATGCCTCTTTTATACTAAGCAATTTGTCAACCCGATCATAAACCTTTTTAAGATTCTAATACTTACATTCTTGCTTAAAAATAAACATGTACCTTCTTCCTTTAACAATAGAGTTAAAAGCACTTTCAGTTTTCTATCTCCCTCTGTTAGTTAGTCACCGTCTTTTTATTTTTTATTTTTTTCTTATGAAAATCAGGGTCAATTGTCACTGGTTATTTTAACATACCTTTCCAACTGTTTCATCTCTATTTCTTGTTGTAGAACCAAATCCTCTAGTTCCTTGGTCCATTGAATTACCTCAGATGACAGTGACACAAAGTCGAGAAAAACAAATTCAAGCCTTGGGACAGAAAAAGGAAAAAATAAAGAGCCTAAATAGAGGTAAATAAAATTAAACACCAATTAAATATGAAAGTTCAAACTGTTCATGGGCCTCTTCTCGGCCAAAGCTTCCTCATGGACGTTTGATTGTCTCTCCTCCGTCGATTTCTTCTCTGTTGTAAAGTCAATGATGGGATATATGAAAGGAAACACCAAACATCATATATTATCAGATCAACAAAGACATATACACATATATAAGTCAAAAGCATAAGCAATTGAAAAGGAAAGGATTACCTTGGAAATAAGAAAATGCTAGTTGGGCGTACAAAGATATATGCACATAAGTAAGTCAAAAACATAATCAATTGAAAGTGCTATCAGAAAAAAAAAATGGAACTAGTAGTTAAACAAAAACTCTTCATCACCAGAAACTTCCATTTTTTGCTTACTGTGTTTGTTGTAGACACTGCAACAAAAGAGAAGAACTAAAGAGTCGAAGGTTTATTCTTTACTTATTGTGTTTGTTGTAGATGACACTGCAGATGACCCAAAATGTCATCTTTAAATTTAATAAGTAATTATGCGTTTTAAAACCTCGAAAAGCACTAATTATCATTCATCGACTTGTGTGCGTAGTCCGTAAAATTTTTCGAAAAGTTTTTATATGAAAAATGGATTAAAATGTGAAATAGAGCCTTAAAACTCAACTGAGTTGACTTTGGTCAACATTTTGAGCAAACGGACCCGGATCAGTGTTGACAGTTCCGGTAGGTCCGTATCGGAATTTGGGACTTGGGCGTATGCCCGAAATTTAATTTGGAGATCCCTAGCTCAAGTTATGACCATTTAACGGAAACTAGTAAGTCCGTATTATGTGACGGGACTTGTTGGTTTATTCGGACGGGGTCCCGAGTACCCCGAGTGTGATTCGAATCGAAATCGGAACAAGAAATGGACTTAAGCAAAATCTGACAGTTTGCTGCTTCTGGTGCCTTCGCTTCTGCGAAGTCTTAGCCACAGAAGCGAGCTCGCAGAAGCGAGCCATGACTCGTAGAAGCGGATGGGCTGTCGTAGAAGCGTGACCGCAGAAGCGGCCCACGCGTCGCAGAAGCGGGAAAGGGGGAAGGGGCAGCCTTGCACAGAAGCGGACTCCTCTTCGCAGAATCGAGTCCGCAGATGCAGAAATTTGGTTCGCAGATACGAAAAAGACTGGGCAGAACCCTTAAATTCGGAAGTCACCATTTTTACTTGGTCATTTTGAGCTCGGTATGGCGAATATTTTGGGCGATTTTCACGGAAAACATTGGAGTAAGTGTTCCTTATCCTATATTGATTATATTTTATGATTCCATACTCATTTATATCATGAATCCGTGAATTTATGAAAGAAAAATCAGATTTTTATAAAATCTTCCAAAAACGAAAATTTAAGATTTGAAGGTCCACTTGACATTAGAATTGGATAAATTTTGTATGGTTGAGCTCGTATCGGAAGGGGTGTTCGGATTTCGTAAGTTTTTTCGAGATTTGAGACGTGGGTCCCACTGTCAAATATTTTAATCAATTTCGGATTTTTATCCGGAAAATTAGTAAATTCATATGGAATTAATTCCTATGATTCGTATTGAGCATATCGAATTGTTTTTGAATAGATTTGAAGCTTTTGGAGACAAATTTAAAAGGAAAAGTCGTGGTCGAGTAATTGATTGGAATTTGCAAAGCGAGGTAAGTATCGTGGTTAACCTTGACTTGAGGGGATAGAACCCTTAAATTATTTATTATTTAAAATGTATGTGAACGACGTATAGGCGAGGTCACGAGTGTCTATACGTTGTCAAATTAATTGTTTGCCTACTTACTTGAAAAATCATAAATTATTTTAAATCACGATTTAATTGTTATAATAATTATTTCTCTCCTATTCTTTGAAAAATATTAATTCTTGAATTCCTGCATTAATTGTAACATGCTATTTGAATTATGTGTCTTAATTGTTATTTGACATTTAACATATTAAATATTAAACTGCCTATTTTCTCCCTGATTTCCATAATAACTTGCTATTTGTCATTGTTTGTTTCATAATTGAATCATAATTATTGTATGCTTGTTGTCTTATAATTTTATATTAATTGTTGCATTTATTGGAGAAATTTCTTCTATAAGAATTGGTAAATAAATATATTGGAGGAGCGGGTTGCACGCCGCAACAGAATTGAATTGGTAAATGTATATATTGGAGGAGCGGGTTTCACGCCGCAAGAGAATTGATCGAAATGAATATATTGGGGAATCGGGTTGCATGCCGCAACAGACTTATTAAAAAGTCCATATTGGAGGATTGGGTTGCACGGCGCAACAGACTTATTAAAAAGTTCATATTGGAGGATCGGGTTGCACGCCGCAACAGACTTATTAAAAGTCAATATTTGGGGGATCGGATTGCACGCCGCAATAGACTTATTTAAAAGTCAATATATATATATTTGATTAAAAATAATTATATAACAGAATTGAATGTGAATATATTCTGAGAGCGGGTTGCACGCTGCAACAGAATTGATTGTGAATATATTGTGAGAGCTGGTTGCACGCTACAACAGAATTGATGGAAATGATAATTGGTTATGACTGCTGAATTGGCTTCAATTATTATAAATGAGTTACCTGATTTATTTCTATTATTGTTGTTGTTACTAATATTGCGTACAGGTAATGTAAGTGACTCGCCTTAGCCTCGTCACTACTTCGTCGAGGTTAGGCTCAGCACTTACCAGTACATGGGGTCGGTTGTACTGATACTACACTCTGGAGCAGTGGAACATAAACTTTTGGAGTTGGTCCCAGCGGCGTACCATAAACTTGCTCGGATTTCAGCTACTCAGAGGAGACTTGAGGTATAACTGCACGGCGTCCGCAGTTCTGAAGTCCCCGTCTACTTTACTTTAGCTGTGTGTTTATTTCCAGACAGCTTTATTTTATTCAAACCCTTAATTGTATTATTCTAGAAGCTCGTGCACTTGTGACACCAAATTCTGGGACGGTATTTAGACACCGTTGTTTTTATGGATTATTCACTATATTTCAGATTTTACTTCCGCAATCGTTCTTTGTTATTAATAAATTTAAAAATTGGTTAATATTATTCTAACGTTGGCTTGCCTAGCAAGTAAAATGTTAGGCGCCATCACGGTCCGAAGGTGAGAATTTCGGGTCGTGACAGTTGGTATCAGAGCACTAGGTTACATAGGTCTCACGAGTCACGAGCAAGCTTAGTAGAGCATGAAGGATCGGTACGGAGACGTCTGTACTTATCTCTCAGAGGCTATGAAGTTTAGGAACAATATCACTTCTTTCTTATTCCGCCGTGCAAATTTATTCTATCATCGATGATTGAACCATTCTACTTTTATTCTCTCACAGATGGTGAGAACACGTAATACCTCTACCGATGGACAGGGACCAGAACCCACGGTGGCAACTATGGCCAGGGGTAGAGGTCGAGGCCGAGGTCATGCTAGAGGCCGAGGTAGAGCTCAGTCCAGAGCTCGAGCAGCTGCACCTATTGTAGAACCTCAGGTGGACCTTCAGGAGGAGGTTCCAGTTCAGAATATACCAGTTAGCCCAGTTTAGGTCCCGGAAGAATTTATAGCCACTCCAGTACTTCAGGACGCTCTAGTCCGTTTGGTAAGTCTTATAGAGGGCGTGGCTCAGAATGGTACATTTCAAGTGGCACCAGCCTTCTCACAGGCTGGGGGAGGAGCACAAACTCCCACTACTCTCTCTTCGGAGCAGATGGCTCCCTAGAATCAGGCTCCAGCAGCCCCGCCAGTTGGGGTAGTTCAGCCAGTTGTTGCGGCACAGACCGGTGATAGGCCCGCCATGTCTTTTGAGGCCTTATTGAGACTAGATAAATTTACTAAGCTCTTTCCAGTTCACTTCAGTGGTACACCTTCTGAGGACCCACAGGATTATCTTGAACGATGCCATGAGGTGATGCGGAACATAGATATAGTTAAGACCAATGGGGTTGATTTTGCTGTATTTCAGATGACGGGTTCCGCCAAGAGGTGGTGGAGAGATTATTCATTGACCAGACCAGTTGGATCGCCTGCACTTACCTGGGAGCAGTTCTCTCAGCTATTTCTGGAGAAGTTCCTCCCTATCACACTAAGAGAGGAATTCCGCAAGCAATTTGAGCGTCTACATCAGGGCAGTATGACTGTTACTCAGTATGAGTCCCGTTTTGTGGATTTGGCACGTCATTCTCTCCTTTTACCACCTACGGAGGGAAAGAGAGTGAGGAGGTTTATTGAGGGACTCACTCACCCTATCAGGCTTTAGATGGCCAAGGAGACCGGAAGTGAGATTTCTTTTCAGGCGGCTGCTAATGTCGCGAGGAGGATCGAGATAGTTCTTGCACAGGAGAGAGGGCAGAGGTCTAATAAGAGGCCTCGTCTATTCGGTGGTTTCGCTGGTGCCTCGTCTAGAGGCAGGGGTAATTTTGGTAGGGGTCATCCTCCCAGACCGTTTCATTCAGCACTTCATGCATCTCCCGGTGCTTCAGGGAGTCACGGTCCTATTATGCATTACTCTGGGCAGCCAACATTTAGTGCACATTCAGCTCCTATCAGTGCACCACCACTCCAGAGTTACTACAGTGGTTATTCGGCCCATCTGGGTTAGCTTCAACTCAGCAGCCACGACATCAGGATGGGTGTTATGAGTGTGGGAACATTGGTCACATCAGGAAGTATTTCCCTAGATTGGCGAGTAACAGATCTCGGCAGGATTCACGTGACATCATACCGGCACCGGTTGCTTCACCATCTACTCAGCCAGCTAGAGGTAGGGGTCAGGCAGCTAGAGGTGGAGGTCAGGCCATTAGAGGTGGAGGTCAGGCCATTAGAGGTGGAAGTCAGACTGTTAGAGGTAGAGGCCAGCCAATTAGAGGTCGTCCCAGGAATGCAGTTCAGAGTGGTGGGCCCCAGCCCCGATTTTATGCTTTTCCAGCTAGGCCTGAGGCCGAGTCATCTGATGTTGTGATCACAGGTATTATTCCAGTTTGCCATAGAGATGCTTCAGTTCTATTTGATCCAGGATCTACTTATTCCTATGTGTCCTCTTATTTTGCTTCAAATTTGGTTGTGCCTTGTGATTCTCTGAGTGCTTCTGTATGTGTATCTACACCGGTGGGAGACTATGTTGTAGTAGATCATGTCTATCATTCGTGTGTGATTACTATTGGTAATCTTGAGACTAGTGTGGATCTTCTACTTTTTGATATGGTAGATTTTGATGTCATCTTGGGTAGGGATTGGTTGTCCCCTTATCATGCTATATTGGATTGTCATGCCAAGACAGTGATCCTAGCTATGTCGTGCTTACCTCAGTTAGAGTGGAAAGGAACTCCTGGTCATCCTGCCAACAGGGTTATTTCTTATATGAAAGTTCGGCGTATGGTAAAGAAAGGGTGTCTAGCCTATTTGGCTTATATTCGCGATCCCAGTGCGGATGTTCCTTCTATGGACTTAGTACCAGTTGTTCATGAATTTCCAGAAGTATTTCCTGCAGATTTGTCGGGGATGCCACCCGACAGAGATATTGACTTCTGTATTGATTTGGCTCTGGGTACTCAGCCCATTTCTATTCCACCATACCGTATGGCCCCGCCAGAGTTGAAAGAATTGAAAGAGCAGTTACAAGACTTGCTTGATCAGGGATTCATTAGACCTAGTGTCTCGCCCTGGGGTGCACCAGTATTATTTGTAAAGAAGAAAGATGGCTCTATGCGGATGTGTATAGATTATCGGCAGTTGAACAAGGCCACTATCAAAAATAAATATCTGCTGCCAAGAATTAATGACCTATTTGATCATCTTCAGGGTGCCAAGGTATTTTCGAAGATTGATTTGAGGTCTGGTTACCATCAGTTGAAGATCAAGGCATCTGATGTCCCTAAAATAACTTTTCGGACTCGGTATGGACATTACGAATTCCTAGTGATGTCATTTGGGTTGACAAATGCCCCAGCAGCATTTATGGATATGATGAATCGGGCGTTCAAGCCCTATTTGGATTCTTTTGTGGTTGTATTCATTGATGATATCTTAATTTACTCCAGCGGTCGAGAGGAGCATGAGCAACATCTTCGGAGTGTACTTCATACTTTGAAGAATAATCAGTTATATGCTAAATTTTCAAAATGTGAGTTTTGGTTAGACTTAGTTGCCTTTTTGGGGAATGTTGTATCGGCAGAAGGCATAAAGGTGGATCCTAGGAAGATTGAGGCTGTTCATAATTGGCCTAGACCTACTTCACTTACAGAGATCCGGAGTTTCCTGGGTTTAGCAGGTTATTATCGTCGGTTCGTGGAAGGGTTTTCATCTATAGAAAACCCATTGACCAGACTGACCCAGAAAGGTGTCCCATTCAGATGGTCAGACGAGTGTGAGTTGATTTTTCAGAAACTCAGGACTGCTTTGACTATGGCGCCAGTGTTGGTATTACCCGCAGGTTCAGGATCGTATACAGTATATTGTGATGCATCTCACATTGGGCTTGGTGTAGTATTAATGCAAGATGGCAGGGAGATTGCATATGCGTCGCGGCAGTTGAAAGTTCACGAGAAGAATTATCCTGTTCATGACTTAGAACTGGCAGCCATTGTTCATGCGCTAAAGATTTGGAGGCATTACCTCTACGGTATCTCGTATGAGGTATTTACTGATCATCGTAGCCTTCAGTATTTGTTCAAACAAAAAGATCTTAATTTGAGGCAGAGAAGATGGTTGGAGTTGTTGAAAGACTATAATATCACCATTTTGTATCACCCCGAAAAGGCCAATGTGATCGCCGATGCTTTGAGTAGAAAGATTGTGAGTATGGGAAGTCTTGCGTATATTCCTGTTGGTGAGAGGCCATTAGTTGCAGATGTTCAGACTTTGGCTAATCAGTTTATGAGGTTAGATGTTTCAGAACCCAGTCGGGTTCTAGCTTGCACAGTCGCTTGGTCTTCTTTATATGGGCGCATCAGAGAGAGGCAGTATGATGATCCTCATTTACTTATCCTTAAGGACACGGTATGACACGGTGATGCCAAACAGGTTGTTGTGAGGGAAGATGACGTTCTGCGAATGCAGGGTCATATTTGTGTGCCTAAGGTGGATGGGCTTCATGAATTAATTCTTGAAGAGGCATACAGTTCTAGGTATTCTATTCATCCAGGTACCGCTAAAATATATCAAGATTTGCGGCAATATTATTGGTGGAGGAGAATGAAAAAGGATATAGTTACATATGTAGCTTGGTGTCTGAATTGTTAGCAAGTTAAGTACGAGCATCAGAGACATGGTGGGTTTTTTCAGAAGTTAAAAATTCCTGAATGGAAATGAGAGCGTATCACTATGGATTTTGTTATTGGACTCCCACGAACTCAAAGAAAATTTAACGCAGTTTGGGTCATTATGGACAGGTTAACCAAATCAGCACATTTCATTCCAGTGGCAGTTACCTATTCTTCAAAAAGGTTAGCTGAAATTTACATTCTTGAGATTGTCCGCCTTCACGGTGTGCCCGTGTTTATTATTTTAGATCGAGGTATGCAGTTTACCTCAAATTTCTGGAGGACTGTACAGCGTGAGTTAGGCACGCGGGTGGAGTTGAGTAAAGCATTTCATCCACAGACAGACGGACGGTCAGAGCGCACTATTCAGATATTGGAAGATATGCTTCGCGCTTGTGTTATAGACTTTGGAGGTTCTTGGGATCATTTCTTGCCACTTGCGGAGTTTGCTTATAATAATAGCTACCAGTCGAGCATTCAGATGGCTCCATATGAGGCATTATATGGAAGGTGATATCATTCGCCAGTTGGCTGGTTTGAACGGGAGAGGCTCGGTTGTTGGGTGCTAATTTGGTACAGGATGCCTTTGATAAGGTCCAGGTTATTCAGGATCGACTTCGCACTGCTCAGTCTAGGCAAAAAAGTTATGCCGACCGCAAAGTTCGTGATATTGCATTCATAGTTGGAGAAAGAATATTACTCCGAGTTTCACCTATGAAAGGTGTAATGAGGTTCGGAAAGAAGGGCAAGTTGAGCCCTAGGTATATCGGACCCTTTGAAATTCTTGAAAGGGTGGGTGAAGTAGCCTACAGGCTTGTATTACTACCTAGTTTACCAGCGGTTCATCCGGTGCTGCATGTGTCTATGCTCCGAAAATATCATGGTGATCCGTCCCATGTGTTAGATTTCAGCTCAGTCTAATTGGATAAAGATTTGACTTACGAGGAGGAGCCGGTGGTTATTCTAGCCCGGCAGGTCCGGCAGTTGAGGTCTAAGAGTTATCCTTCAGTTCAAGTGCAATAGAGAGGTCAGCCGGTAGAGGCATCTGCCTGGGAGTCCGAGTCGAATATGCTAAGTAAATATCCACACCTTTTCTCCAGCACAGGTATTTTTTTTTCTAACTTCGTTCGAGGACGAACGTTTGTTTTAGAGGTGGAGAATGTGATGACCTAAAATATCATATTTAAATTTAATACATAATTCTGTGTTCTAAGACCTCAAAAAGCACTAATTATCATTCCTCGACTTGCGTGCGTAGTCCGTAAAATTTTTCGGAAAGTTTTTATATGAAAAATGGATTAACATGTGAAATAGAGCCTTAAAACTCAAATGAGTTGACTTTGGTCAACATTTTGATCAAACGGACCCGGATCAGTGTTGACAGTTCCGATAGGTCCGTATCGGGATTTGGGACTTGGGCGTATGCCCGAAATTTAATTTGGAGGTCCCTAGGTCAAGTTATGATCATTTAACGGAAACTAGTATTTTAAAGGCTAAAGATTTTCAAATTTGACCACGGGGTTGACTTTTTGATATCGGAGTCGGAATCCGATTCTGAATATTTGAATAGCTCCATTATGTCATTTAGGACTTGTGTGCCAAATTTGAAGTCATTCCGAATTCATTTCATATGTTTTAGCACGAGATTTGTAAATTAAAAAGTTTAAAACTCAAAGTTCGAATCGGGGGTGAATTGTAATTTCAGCGTTGTTTGATGTGATTTTAGACCCCCAGTAAGTCCGTATTATGTTACGGGACTTGTTGATATATTCGGACGGGGTCCCGAGTATCCCGAGTGTGATTCGAATAAAAATCGGAACAAGGAATGGACTTAAGCAAAATCTGAAAGTTTGTTGCTACTGGTGCCTTCGCTTCTACAAAGTCTTAGCCACAGAAGCGAGCTCGCAGAAGCGGACAGTCCGCAGAAGCGGATGGGCTGTCACAAAAGCGTGACCGAAGAAGCGACCCATGCGTCGCAGAAGCGAAAAAAGGGGGAAGGGGCAGCCTTGTGTAGAAGCGGACTCCTCTTCGCAGAATCGAGTCCGCAGATGCGGAAATTTTGTTCGCAGATGCGAAAAAGACTGGGCAGAGCCCTTAAATTCGGAAGTCGATATTTTTACTCATTTTGAGCTCGGTAAGGCAAATATTTTGGGTGATTTTTATGAAAAAAATTAGAGTATGTGTTCCTTATCCTATATTGATTATATTTCATGATTCCATACTCATTTATATCATGAATCCGTGAATTTATGGAAGAAAAATCAGATTTTTATAAAATCTTCCAAAAACAAAAATTTAAGATTTGAAGATCCATTTGACATCGGAATTGGATAAATTTTGTATTGTCGAACTCGTATCGGAACGGGTGTTCGGATTTCATAAGTTTTTTCTAGATTTGAGACGTGGGTTCTACTGTCAAATATTTTAATGAATTTCGAATTTTTATCTGGAAAATTAGTAAATTCATATAGAATTAATTCCTATGATTCGTATTGAGTATATCGAATTGTTTGTGAATAGATTTGAAACTTTTGGAGACAAATTTAAAAGAAAAAGTCGTGGTCGAGTAATTGATTAGAATTTACAAAGTGGGGTAAGTGTGGTAAGTGTCGTGGTTAACCTTGACATGAGGGAATAGAACCTTTAAATTATTTTTTATGTGAAATATATGTGAACAACGTATAGGTGAGGTGACGAGTGTCTATACGTCGTCAAATTAATTGTTTGCCTACTTACTTGAAAAATCATAAATTGTTTTAAATCATGAATTAATTGTTATAATAATTGTTTCTCTCCTATTCATTGGCAAATATTAATTCTTGAATTCCTGCATTAATTGTTACATGCTATTTGAGTTATGTGTCTTAATTGTTATTTGACATTTAACATATTAAATATTAAATTGTCTATTTTCTCCCTGATTTGCATAATAACTTGCTATTTGTCATTGTTTGTTTCATAATTAAATCATAATTATTGTATGCTTGTTGTCTTATAATTTTATATTAATTGTTGCATTTATTGGGAAAATTTCTTCTATAAGAATTGGTAAATAAATATATTGGAGAAGCGGGTTGCACGCCGCAACAGAATTGAATTGGTAAATGTATATATTGGAGGAGCGGGTTGCACGCCGCAACAGAATTGATCGAAATGAATATATTGGGGGATCGGGTTGCATGTCGTAACAGACTTATTAAAAAGTCCATATTAGATGATTAGGTTGCACGCCGCAACAGACTTATTAAAAAGTCCATATTGGAGGATCGAGTTGCACGCCGCAACAGACTTATTAAAAGTCAATATTTGGGGGATCGGATTGTACGCCGCAATAGATTTATTTAAAAGTCAATATATATACTTGATTAAAAATAATTATATAACAGAATTGAATGTGAATATATTGTGAGAGCGGGTTGCACGCTGCAACAGAATTGATTGTGAATATATTGTGAGAGCGGGTTGCACGCTACAACAGAATTGATGGAAATGATAATTAGTTATGACTGCTGAATTGGCTTCAATTATTATAAATGAGTTACCTGATTTATTTCTATTATTGTTGTTGTTACTAATATTGCGTACAGGTAATGTAAGTGACCCGCCTTAGCCTCGTCACTATTTCGTCGAGGTTAGGCTCAGCACTTACCAGTACATGGGGTCGGTTTTACTGATACTACATTCTGCACTTCTTGTGCAGATTTTAAAATTGGTCCCAGCGGCGTACCATAAACTTGCTTGGATTTCAGCTACTCAGATAAGACTTGAGGTATAACTGCACGGCGTCCGCAGTTCTGAAGTCCCCGTCTACTTTACTTTAGCTGTATGTTTATTTCCAGACAGATTTATTTTATTCAGACCCTTAATTATATTATTCTAGAAGTTCGTGCACTTGTGACACCAAATTCTGGGAGGGTATTTAGACACCGTTGTTTTTATGGATTATTCACTATATTTCTGATTTTATTTCCGCAATCGTTCTTTGTTATTAATAAATTTAAAATTATTTTAAAATTAATTAATATTATTCTAACGTTGGCTTGCCTAACAAATAAAATATTAGGCGCCATCACGATCCGAAGGTGAGAATTTCGGATCGTGACACTGCAACAAAAGAGAAGAACTGAAGAGTCGAAGGTTAAAACGACTGTCTTTGAAGGAGACTATTTTTAAAAAAACATATTTAATGTTTAATTATCTCTTCAGTTTCTCTTAAGTGATTGAGTTATTTTAAATCACCGCATGGATGAAGTTGTAACGGCAAGAGTCTGTTCGCGTTGGATAACTTATTAGAGACGATTGGGAACGGACATATTTAAACAATAAATAAGGAATAAGTAGGAAAAATAGCAAAAAAAAATGAGAGAAGAGATATATAATAATCTTGGGTGAGGAGGGGTGCCATATTAGTACTCTTTGGCCCTCTTTTATACATACATATATATATATATATATATATATATATATATATATATATATATATATATATATAGAAAGATAGATAGATAGATTTGTTCAGAATTTCAAATTATTTTATTTTTCTTTGAAACTTTTGTTTTTGTCTACTACCGTGAAAGAAAGATATTTGTTCCCTTCAATTTAATAGAATGATGAATAACAATAGTTTTAAAAAGTATCGTAGCCGATTAGATTGTTAGTAGCCTTAATAAGGAGTATAATTCGATCCAAAAAATTCAAAATATTTATTCGATCCAAACTTTAAAATCTGATTCGATTAAATTATATTCGGATTACATTTTATAAAATCCGAAATCCGAATTTACAATCCAAAATATACTAAATCCGACACAACCCTACTATTCGCTAATGTTGATTAAGTTTAGCTTTTTGTCATTATATGTCGTTTAATCCTTTCAACTTGCTGGGTATGGGACAGGTCGTTGCTGCGCTGTATGGGACAGATTGTGATGTGAGCTTTCACTGTCCCTCTCTAATGTACTTTCTGTCCTTACCCTTCGGTGTATACTCTATTGCCAGTTTAAATTCCAACTGCATCTCGTCTTCTTTTATTTCAAAGATATTACATGCACCAAAATATGGTTCTTTTGGATTCAAGCGATACAAATAGGTAAAAAATAATTGAGTATCATTTTATATATAGCGCATTTATTTATTGCGCTATATTTTAACAGTATGTTTGTCCGTTAAAGTATAGCGCGGTGAATTATCGCGTTATATTTGAACTCAAAATGGGCGGGAAGTATAGCGCACATATAGAACGCGCAATAGTATAACGCCCTGTATACATGAGCTATACCTACTTAAAAAAGCGGGCCTCCATCTTCCCCGACCAGAAAACCAGTGCACTCCCCCCAAACCCCATTCCAGCAGTCCCCCCCCCCTCCCCCTATTTTTAAAGCAAAAAAACTCATTGAAACCCACCCGTTCGAGAAAAAGTATATTTTTTCCGTATTGTAGCAAGCTAACACCGGATCTAGCAAGCTAACACCGGATCTAAACCTATATCGCGTATTGGATTGCTCGTTTCGGTCTCCAAATCATCAAATCTTCACCTTTCAAAAAATTTTAAATCGAGATATTCTGACTTACTTTTTGGTAAAACTCATGTATAAAAAATGCGTATAAGTTATTTTTTACTGTTGTCTATGTTTTTTCTTGATTGTTTTGTAATTTAATTAATTTGTTATTTTTTATCCGGATTAGATTATTTATGTGCTAAAATATTAGTAAACTAGATTATGAATAATTAATGTTATTAGTTGTTATAAAAAATATTTATTAGTTACTTTTTACTGTGGTATATATTTTTTCATGATTATTTTGTGATTAAATTAATTTTTTATTTTTATCTGAATTAGATTATTTATGTGCTAAAAGATTAGTAAAATAGATAAATTATTATTTTATAAATAATTAATGTTATTTGGATTTTATTGTTGTACGTATATTAATATGTGACTTTATTGCTATTTAGTGCCTTTTAGTGTAATGTTGTCACGACCCAATTTCACCTGTAGGTCGTGATGGCGCCCAACACTACAGCTAGGCAAGCCATCTAATAAATTAAGCATACATTGATAAAATTTAAAACCAAGAAAATATAAACCCAAACTCTACCAATGTGTGTGTGCCAAGACCTGGTGTCACAAGTGAATGAGCATCTAGTAGATTATACAAAACTCCAAATACTGTCTGAAATGAAATAGACAGAATGTAAATATAAGAAGAGACACCGGTAGTTGAAGAACGGCTCAGAAAGACAACTCACCACTATGTCTCGGGATGACGTGAGTATGTGATGATAGGTCCTCCACTAGTACCTGTCTCAGGTCCTGCACAAAAAGTGCAGCAAGTGTAGTATGAGTACGTAAACAACGTGTACCCAGTAAGTATCAAGCCTAATCTCGAAATGGTAGAGACGAGATGGCTGAATTTGACACTCACTATGGGTCAATAATAATAACTGAAATAAAACTAGGATTTTTAAATCAGCATGATTTACAGAATTTACAAAAATTTATTTAATCAGCGGAAATAATCAATTCCTTCAAATGTAACAATTCTCAATATATTAATTAAATTCCTTCAATTCAAATAAATTCTAATTTATCAATTAAATCTCATTTACAGGAGTAACAAATAAATTCCTAAACCAGCAAGAATAATAATTCATTAAATTTCAAGGATTTTCCAATTTATTAATTAGCTTCACACACTGAAATAAATTATTAAAGTATCGTGTAATTATTATTATTAAGCACGATTTCTGCCGAGGACGTACGACCCGATCCGGAGTGTCGTGTACACTGCCGAGGGACGTGCGGCGTGATCCATAGATGCATCTATCATGCCGAGACATTCGGCCCGCTCCACAAGAAAGGAGGACATTTTCTTATGTGCCTCCGGAAGGAGAGTATATTTATTATAAGATAAATTCGGGAGGAGAACAATTTCTTTTAACAATTAATTGATTTAAACAGAAAATCAAGCATATGAGATTTTCATCCTTTAATATCTTTATCTAACAATTCACAATATATTCATATATATCAATTAATATTAATTAATCAAAGAATACTATTTACACAAGTAATATATGCTTTGAGTCCTAAACTACCCGGGCTTTAGCATTTATAGTATCTACGCACGGATTCTCGTCACTTCGTGCGTACCTAGCCCCCACAATTAGCAATATTTATTTAATTTTAATCACCTATGAGGAAATTTCCCCCTCACAAGATTAGACAAGAGACTTACCTCGTCTTGCTCCAATTTAATCCAGTATAAGGCCTTTTCCACGATTATCCAACTCTGTCTGGCTCGAATCTAGCCAAAATAATTTGATACAATCACTAAAAGTTATAGGAATCAATTTTATAAGAAAATACTATATTTTTAATAAAAATCCCGAAATAATTAAAAATTCGTCTGTGGGGTCCACGTCTCGGAATCTGGTAAAAGTTACGAAATCTGACAACCCATTCAATTACGAGTCCAACCATACCAGTTTCACTCAAATCCGACTTCGAATCGATACCGAAATCTCAAAAATTCGTTTCTATGAGATTTCTAAAAATTTCCCAAATTTAAATCTCAAAACACTAATTTATGGTGAAAACAATGATATACTTGTATATGTAGACCAAATCTGAGTTAGAATCACTTACCCCAATATTTTTCCCTTGAAAATCTGTCAAAAGTCGCCTCCGCTCAAGCTCAAGTTCGTCAAAAATGGCAAATGGGACGAATGTCCTCTTTTATAAACTGTCGAGGCAGCCTTCGGAATTGGGCCTCGATCGTGGCTTCGATCGTGGCCCTTGAGCTTGGGACTTAGTCATGGACTCGATCATGCCTCGAGCCTGTGCTTCGGTCATCGCCTCGATCATGGCCTCGAGCTTGGGACTTGGTCATGGCCTCGATCAGGCCTCGAGCCTGGGACATGGTCATGGCCTCGATCAAGTTCGATCTTGGGTCTTGATCCTGGCCCTCGAGCCTTGCTTTCGATCATGGCCATCGAGCTAGACCTTCGATTGTGGCTTCGATACTGAGCCTCATCCCTGGCTTCAACTCAGGCCTCGATCGTGGGCTCGATATTTGTGTTCGATCTGGGGCTCGATCACAGCCCAGAATATACATCAGAA